>NC_091950.1:185204988-185319988 GCF_031021105.1 Erythrolamprus reginae
ATGTTTCTATTTCACGCTGTATTGGATATTTGTCAGAATTTATCTTAAGGCAAGGGTCCTCTCTTGTGTATATCCAAGGAATGCAAGCCTCATCTGCTCACAATTAGCAGACCTTGTCTAATGCAGCGGCTCGCTCTCTCCCCAGCCCCTACATACAGTACTGAACAAACAGAGCTTTGTAAAAAAAGAAAAGATTAAAAATAACCCTATATGCATACCTATATTTGTTGTTAAGCACTTAAATAGATGTCATGCCTATTTTGTTTATTCTATTCATGAAGCCATCTTTTTCTTCCCCACGGGTATTGAAATCAACCTAAAACATCAGCCACTAAAGCCAAATACTGCACGAGGGTTTTAGCACATAGATAAGCAATTCAGATCCCAATTAGTATATCTATTCTTTTTACATTAACGCTAAAAAAAAGAATGTCCGTTTTACTAACCTGGTTATGAAAATAAGTGGCAAAACAAATGCATGTGGGTGGGTGGGGGAGAAAGATTTTACAACATTGTTAAAGCAATGTACATTCTCCATTAATAACATCTGAAGACAGAACTCACAACCACAAGGTGTAAAATTCTCACAATGAAGAAAAAAATTTCTTAAATGTTTTATACAAGGATTTTTGCATGACAAGTCTTTCTAACAATGAAAGGTTCAGTTAGACCAATAGAATCCTGAACGGCAGCATTTCGTAGCATTGAGAGAAGTCTAAATAGATAACGATTTAAAACAAATTATGTTTCGCTTAGCTAAATGTTTAAAAAAATTCAAAAAAAACCTGGTATTCTATTCTCCAGCAGGTAGCTTAAGATAATATGAACGCTTTTTATTTTCCACCTCCAAAGACTAAATTAATCAAGTCTTTATTTTTTTTTATGTTTATTTTTTGTTTTCATGCAGGCAATAAGTATTTGGAGTTCATTCAAGGTATTTCATTAGCAGCTTATTCATTTTAAAATAAACATTCCAGCCATCTCAAAGCTTTAACCTTTTGTGAAATGTGAATGAATACCTTAAACAAGGGAGATTAATTTTTTTTTTTAAAAAAAGGATGTTCCAATTCCAAGCATGGCATGCTATGTATTTCGAAATTTGTCTATGCCAGATGCTGTCAGTCAGAAACAAAAAACTGTCCAAGCAGACAATCTCTGTGTCTGAATGTTGATCATGTTGGAAAGTGGAGGGAAAAAAAGGAAAAGGAAAAAAAGGAAGGGGGGGGGATGTTTGTGTCAAGGATTCATGGTCCTTCATCTTTGCAGTAGAGCAAACACGTCTCTCAGTACAGCGACAGACAGCTGCTTCCACTTTCTAATGTGCCCTAACTTAGATCACTGAAAGAATTGTCAGCACTCAGAGAAACACACAAAGATAACACAGCCAGCTGCCAAGCAGTGGGGTTGGGGTGGGGGGGGAGGAAGAGAGAGAAAATCAGAACAGCTCAGAAGAAATGGGATTTGTTCCATTTGCATGATGCTGGCTCCCTTGGGCCCCTTTCTTTCAAATCCACAGCACAAAAGACAACACTTAACATATTTGCTTAAAGATGACAACCTCACGTTGATTTCATTTGGATGTAACAGTGTCAGGATTACAGATATCAGAATATATTATACCTGCAACGGAGACTGACAAATGTATCCATCAGTAGAACTGTCGGATTCATCTGCTTATACAGCCATTTTGCCATCCCAAGGGGTCTATCTAAGTACTAACTTTGGAAGACTGAAGGTCTAATTTTATTACACCACATTTCAACCCACTAAACAATATTATTTCTAAAATAGATCATTTTTATTGGAAGTCTCCCTGATGAAACATCTAGTAGACACCAGAGAATTTATGGACCAGCAGGATACTCTCAACTCAATACACAGCCAATTTTAAGCAACTTACTTTCTGCGTTAACAAAATGTAAGATCAAAAATGATCGGAATCACTTTCTGAGAAGGGGGAAAAAGTTGAATTAAAAAGGAACTGCCTTTATTAACATTGAAAGCTGTAATCCATTCAGAACATTGCATTGAATTATTACAATGACAGTCCATTCACGAGCACATCAAGCAACAGCATCTTTGCTCCTTAAATGAATAAGTACCACTTTATTCCTGCATTTATCTCGCTAGTACCTAAACACTTCAGTGGTTTGTGGTGGCGGCATGAGGAGCGATAACTAATTACCAGACTCACATATTTTGGGGGCTGCCAGTAGTTGGCTGCCTTTTCTGTTAAGGAATTTCTTTATTCGTATTTTAGCCTTGTTCACAGAATTAAAACCAAAACAGACCATTCACAAAAGACATGGCTATGAAAATGCTGATGTCAACAGACATGCACATATTTCTGCAGTCTGCCTTCATGTATCATTTTAAAGATATACATGGCACAGGCAGTTTTTGATCAAATTAAACAATTAGGCCCAGGTTTCACTCCATTGCTAAATGCATTACTTTAAATAGGGTATACGCAGGCCTATTCTCCTGCCTCCTGCCTCCGTCTCCTTTCTCTCCCTTCTTTCCCTTCAACCCCTCCCACTACACAAAGTGACTAGGCATAATGAAATGCTGGCTGCAGGCCTTTGTCCAGAGGAACTCTAAACTGCTTGTTGCTATTTGCTAGCAGAGAAGAACAACTGCATCATAATCCACTAGATTGAGGACGTTTTGTAAAATGGAGTTAACTGCTGTACGTGGAATTTCAGCCTTGCAGTTGGTTACTAATCATTATCTTCAATTTGTTTGGTTTCGTGAAAGAAAGGGAGAGAACGCAGGAGCAAAATATATGACAAGGTGGGGGAAAGGGTGAGCGTGTGTTGGATTAGAAGAAAGCAGCCCTGGAAATAGCCTCATAGAGCAAAGACTGCCACACACACATATGGATAGCCTTGTTCCTCCTCTCAGATTTCTAAAGAACCCCTGGTTGGAAATTTCCATCCCTAAAATCTGAGCCAACTGATACTTTAAAAAAAATAAAGAATCCACTGTGTTTACGTATCTTTTCTTTTATGTACACTTACAGCATATGCACTAAGACAAATTCCTTATGTGTCCAATCATTCTTGGCCAATACAAAATTATATTCCATTCTATTTTTTTTTACTTTGGAAAAGGGACGACAAGGTCTCCAAAAAACAAAAATCATCCCTCTTCACGTTTGCCACCGTTCAAGCCCAGCCCCATTCTTTCTTCATAAGTGGAGCAATTGTCTGAAAAAGGCAAATGCATAGAGACAGAAACTGAACTGAGAATATGGAGAAGGCAAATACTGGAGCCTACAAACAACTGGAGTTTTAAAGGCAACGTGCAACTCAATCCAGAAGTGTCCACTTAATTATACAATTGATACATACGCCTCTTACTTCAATTAAAACAAGCAAACCCTAAATGTTATTTTAAAAGAAAATGAAAAAAGCAAACGTCAGGAAGTGGGACTGTGTTTCAATATCACTGCAGTACACCAGAGTGGAGTGGGGTGGGGTGGAAGAGAAATTACCATCTTCTCTAACACTTCTCCAGAAAACAATGAGAGGTTTTCTATTTCAAGGATGAACACTTAAAAAAAAAACATTTAAATTCAAACCAAAGCACTATGCTATAAAAGGTGTGGTCATCGAACTATAATGTTTGAGAGCATCCTTAAAGCATCCTTTGAACAATTCCATGATTAAATCGCTTCCCTTTAAAAAAAAAAAAAACAATAAAGAAACACATTTAATAATGTTGTTCAAAAGGCATCAACAGAATTAATGTCCTTATAAGCATACTTATTAGCATTTCATTCTAGAGAGCCGATTCATTTCATTCTTTTGCTACATTATCGTAGCTGCCATCAGAAGTATTCAGACATGCATTCCTCCTAAGCAGTATTAAGGAGGCTGTAGAAGACTGCCTCTTCTTCCCAGCAAAAAAAAAAAAGCCTAAACAGAAAAGCTGTAACAAGCCATCTATTCAACAGGGTGGCTTAGAACGATTAAGGATTTGGACTTTTAGACAAGGGTAGTAGACAATCATCTAGTGGGCAGAAGCTTAATTTCCTCACTGGATTATATTTCTGGATTTATTTAATAATTAAAATATTGCCAAGGTAGTACTGTATACAATTTCTTTTGGTAGACCAAAAGAAAGTCCTTTTTTGTAGGCTGCCCCAGGATTCCCAAAAGGGCATGAATGTGAGAAAAATTCAGTGATAGCCCACTCCTCACTCCAGCAAACACTTTATCTGGTGATATGGGCTTAATTCCTGACCATACTAGCTATAGATAGCCTTACTTCTTCTAAAGAATTAAAACTAGCAACAAGCACCCTTCACAGCAAGGAATTTCAAAAATTTATTGAAAACAATCTCCTGAATATTGTGGAATCGAGAAAGATTATAAGAGAGAGAGAGAGAAAGGACATTTTCGAACAAGTACGCACACAGTAAACTCTTATGCTTTGACACTGAATTTATATGTTCTTCAAGTAGCATAAAACAAGCCAAAAATGGGACTTCATTAACAACATATCTCAAGCATTATTTAGGCTGAGATCTAAGGCTATGGGGGGGGGGGGGATACGTCAAGGAAAAGTATTTTTATCTGTAACACCCGAGCAATGGACCATTATTTTGCCTTGTCTGTTCCATAATAGACAATATTTATAGTTTGAATTAAGAATTTCAGATAATAGTTTAGTTCTTTGCAAGTCAGAATATCACAAGGAAACAGTGTGCAAGATAATTATTTTAATTATATATATGGAATTATGTATATATTGAGTCCAGAGTCCAGATGGAAAAAATAATCTCAGTTCTCCATTAAAAAAAAAAAAACCCACACACTTTAACATTGTAACTTTCACTTTTTTCTGCAAGGGGGTGGTTCTCACCAGTCATTTGTACTCAGGTAAACACACAGGGATTTTCACATAGAGCAATTTCCACAGCAACAAAATCTTCTTGTGTCTTAAGACTAATAATGTTCTATGGACTGAAGTAGTAAATCCACTCTAGCTTTTCAAGAAGAATGAAGCGCACTATATCTGACCCCACCCTGCGAAAGCTAAATACAGAGAAACAGCAGAAAAGCTTCTGTTTGTCATTTAACTCCTCCTCTCCCAAATCCTTTCTTTTTTGGGGGGAGCTTAAAGCTCAACTGTGAAAGTTTAACACATTTCCTTTGTCCAAAGCAAGCCAATCATTAGCCTGCTCTGTAATTTCTAACCAACCTTTTCACCATGTAAAAAATAGTCTACTCCGGAATACATTTTTCTCTGTGGCATTTCAGTTAGTCTTTCCCATACAAAGCACAGGTCAGTAGAAGAATGAAGGTAGTCTTCGCTTATCAACTGCTCATTCAAACTTACAACATTACCTCGAGGTTCGACTACCGCAATGCTCTCTACATGGGGATGCCTTTGAAGAACGTTCAGAGACTTCAGGTAGTGCAAAATGCAGCCGCATAAGCTGTCATGGGCCTCCCAAAATATGCCCATATTTCTCCAGCATTCTGGAAGCTGCCAATTGGTCTCCGAACGCAATTCAAAGTGCTAGTTATGACCTACAAAGCCCTACATGGCATCAGACTAGATTACTTACAGGACCATCTTCTGCCTCACGAATCCCAGCGGCCAGTCAGGTCCCACAGAGTTGGCCTTCTCCAGGTCCCGTCAGCCAGACAATGTGGTCTGGCAGGACCAAGGGGAAGAGCCTTCTCTGTGGTGGCCCGGGACCTCTGGAATCAACTCCCCCCCAGAGATTCGTACTGCCCCACCCTCCCCGCCTTCCGCAAGATTTAAAAACTCATCTTTGTCAGCAAGCTCGGGGCCACAAAGTTTAACATCTAGCCCCAATCGATGAATGAATTTATATATATCGTAGAATGAATGTGGATGATTCATTTTAAGTAATTGGGGTTTTAGAAATGTATTTTAACTTTAGATTACTACATGTTTTTGTATTTCATTTTGTTGTGAGCTGTCCTCAGTCTGAGGAAAAGGGCGGCATAGAAATCAAATGAATGAATGAATGGATGGATGGATGGATGGATGAGATTTATGACTGATTCAGGAAATTGCAGCCATTGCAGCATCCCGGTGATCACATGATCATTACCCAGTGCTTGGTAACCTGTAACCATTTACAAGAGTCGCAGCATCCTGCAGTGATATGTTCGCCATTTGCAACCTTCACAGCCAGTTTCTGACAAGCAAAATCAATAGGGAAGTCAGTAGGAAGCCACAAGTCATGATCTCGTAACATGTACTTAATGACCACAGTCAGACCTGATGGTATAAGTTGGGTGTGCTTTTGTAATGTTTCATTTTACAACTACTAGTGACATAGTGGCTGATCCTAATTGCAATTGGTGAGAACCATGTGTAGTGGAAATTATCTTATGTATAACAAGCTGCCCAGAGTTGCTTGGATAATGAGATGGGTGGCATATAAATTTAATAAATAAATAAATACTATAAATATCCTCAATGTTCCCTCTCCAACCAAATGTAACATCACTGTTGACAAAAGTAATTTGCTGTATCATTCAAACAGTGAACTCTGCCCAATGTTTCTCTCCAATTTCTTATAAACCCCACTACACAACAAAGCTATTAATTGTCTATGTTACACCCTTCCTGAGAAGGTAGAGAAAATTATATTCTTACACACCTGCCTCCAGGAGAATAACATGTCTTGGGTCTATATTTTCATTTTCCTTGTCTACCTTCTTCTAGACCTTGGGTGTCAAACTTGTGGCACCATGTTGCCATCACGTGATGTTTCATGATGTTTTTCCCATTCACAGACCTGGGGTGTGCGTGGCCTAATAAAGATGCATCCGTCCCATGGGGCTGCCAGTTGGAAACACCTGTTCTAGACCTTCATTAATAGATCCACAATAGCTCATATGGTAAACAAGAAAATATACAGCTACAGTGCAACCTTTACCTACAAACGCCTCTACTTACGAACTTTTCTAGATAAGAACCAGGTGTGCAAGATTTTTTTGCCTCTTCTCAAGAATCATTTTCCACTTACAAACCCGAGCCTCCGAAACCGCAACCGGAAAAGGCAGGGAGAAGCCTCCATGGAGCTTCTCTAGGAATCTCCTGGGAGGAAACAGGACCAGAAAAGATGGGGAGAAGTCTCTGTGGGGCCTCTTTAGGAATCTCCTGGGAGGAAACAAGGCCTCCACCCTCCTCGTGGTTTCCGCAATCGCATACATTATTTGCTTTTACACATTGATTCCTATGGGAAAAATTGTTTCTTCTTACAAACTTTCTACTTAAAAACCTGGTCACAAAACAAATTAAATTCGTAAGTAGAGGTACCACTGTACTTGGAAAGAAATAGACATGTCTTCTGAAAAAGTCTATCCCTGGATTTTCACTCAAATAGAAATAAAAATAATGCTTACCGTCAGAGAAAGCACACTTGAGATACTATACTAAAAATGCACACCCATGAACCATCAGGATTGAATTACAGTATCATTAAAAAGAGAATGTATCTTCAACACTTAACTGAAGTTTGCACAGAAAGATTGCATATTTCAGCATGGAATAATTTCATGTTATTAAACTGACAAAGAAGTAGCCTAGAAAGGACTTGACTACATAATATTATCAATAAACTTGCTGCAATTATGAAAATCTCAATTTCAATCATAAACTGGCTGCAGAAAAGTAATTTTCCCTAATCCTTCACTAACAAACCAATCCATCCATCTGGATGGACAGGCCTTCTCAGTGGAAGCCCCCATACTTTCAAACTTTTTCTCCCCAGAAGATTGTAATGCTCCCTGCTCTCATGGTTTTTAGCAGAAAATCAAAGACTGTTTTATTCCACCCAGCTCATTTGAATGTTGCTTGTGTCCACTGGGATTGATGGATTTTTTCACATTTACTCTTTGTAACTTGTAACTTGTCAGACAAGGAGCCGGGGAAGATATCAAACTGACCAAAGTATCACTATGGTCCTGCCCCTTTTTCTGTGTGCACTATAACGCGAAAAGGGTGAGTAATTGCAGTACTACACTGCTTTAGTCATTCTACAGCCACAGACTTTTAACTGGGATAGGTGAGCGATGGCGCATTTACGAAACATGTGTCAAAGGTGTTTTGGATGATATGTCAGCATTCACCAACTCCTGACAACAATTATTTCTGAAAGCATACCCTGTTCTTGCACGGTTTTCAATGGCTGTGGAAACCACGCAAAACAGAGTAGGACCTGGTGTGACTCCTGACGCCTCCAAAAATCTCACAAAAACAGGGTGTGCTTTCGTGTGGTTTTCTGAGACTGCAGAGGCCACAAAAGGACATTCTCCAAAGCTGCTTCATGAACGAAGGCCTTTTGTGACCCAGAGTAGTTGTGAGTAGTACACCGCTAGGCTCTGTCACGCCTTGAGGAATGACGTGAAGCAGCCTTTTGAGTTGCAGGGATGGCCCTAGGGCTGAAATTGATTTAGATTTGATTTAGATTTAATTGGATTTATATGCCGCCCCTCTCCGAGATATGGACCTTGGTGCTGCTGCCGAATAACACTCTACAGGTTGGCCTAGATTTGGTGGAGAACGAAAAACATTGAGCCGGGGTGGCGCAGCAGGTAGAGTGCTGTACTGAAGGCCACTGAAGCTGACTGTAGATCTGAAGGTCAGCGGTTTAAATTTCATCACCGGCTCAAGGTTGACTCAGCCTTCCATCCTTCCGAGGTGGGTAAAATGAGGACCCGGATTGTGGGGGCAATAGCCTAGCTCTGTTAAAAAGTGCTATTGCTAATGCTAACATGTTGTAAGCCGCCCTGAGTCTAAGGAGAAGGGCGGCATAAAAATCGAATAAATAAATAAATTTCTCTTTTACTCAGGGGTATGACACACCATCCGAAACAAGTTAGGCATTTTCTGAAATTTTGATAGACTGAGCCAAAAATGTTTACCATCACTGGAATAGGCTGTAAATATGTACAATTTAAAACCAAACCAAATTAACTAATAACAGTTAGTAACTAGTAACTGTTAGTAACTAAGAACTAGTTCATACAAATATGAAATTGCCTCTCCTCACACACACACCCCATCCACAAAAACAGGCAGAGTAAAGGACAATAATTTAAGCCTGAAGTAGTCCTGTACAAAAACAATTTCTACGGTTTCCTAGGAAGAATTTACCACCTACAGACCTCATTTGAAAATCGCTACCTCATCAATATTTTTAAGAAGGACCAAATGAAAGCAAACAAGCCAGTTTTCTAAAGTAACAATTACTAAGTGGCCATTTTAATAGCCTCAACAAAGTGGCATCGTTAAAGCCTCTTGTGTATAAACACTTCTGATATGAACTACGGTATGTTTTGTTATATATAACTTTATTAATAGAGCTGTCTTGAATTATGTCATACCTATCCTTAAATGGAATGACCATCACATGTATAAATTGCATTTTTTTAAAAAACAACCCAGAATTTTAAAACCAAGGGGCACAGGTGGAAAAAACATAAGACATTTACAAGAGCTAGATGAGCTGGGCATTTTTTTTTTCAGCCCCAGGGTCATATGCAATGCTCACTGATGAATTGGCAGCCGAACACTTGCACAGACGAGAAGAAAAACAAAAGCGTTACCAACAATCTCAGGCCATCTAGGATTGTGAGAAAATAAAAATTAAACTCTCCCGTTTTCACTCTGATTTACTTATGCTGGAGCTGATATTCTAAAAGATCTTATTTACTTCTAAAAGGTTTTTATTTATTTATCTAATTAATTAATTATTTTGTTTGCTGCCTGTTTTGCCACAAAGCCACTCAATTCCTACTCATGACAACATTCACTCTGCCCTAAATCTAGGATTGATTGATTGACTGATTAAATTTGTTTCCTGCCTATCTCGCCACAAATCAACTCTATTCCTACTCATGACCAAAATATCCACTCAGCCCTAAAGCTAGGATTTTCCTGCTGTGATTTTGAAAACATTCTGAGCGTTGCAGGAAGGGATCAATTTTCTGCATAGCCAGCAGGGACTCCAATATGTTCAAAGGAGCTGGATGTCCTGGGTACTTACAAAGAGCCCCAAATTTCCTATCCTAGGCTTAGGTGAGTCTTTATGTATTGCCCACATTTGGTGCCCGGAAAATTTATCAAGTGAGGGTGTTCCATAATAAAGTGCTATAACTTTTAAAAACCTAATACAGGTAGTCCTCAACTTACAACTGCTCGCTGAGTGACCATTCAAAATTATAACCAACCCAACCCTGGATTTGAAGTTCCAATGGTCAGATCCCTCCGTTGCCATATGATTGAATTTTATGAGCTTAGTAACACAGCTGCATTTATGGCTGTTTGCAGTCTCATGATCACACGACTGCATTTTACAATGCTTTTGCTGAAAACCAGCACTTAGTTCATCTCTGTCATCTAGCCTGCCTTCTGGAATTACTATGGGGAAGAAATAGAAGGAAGAAACCCAATGTATATCATCATGATCTTCTGAGAGGCAGGATAGATATCTAAAAAATAAATACTGTACATCAGGTTTTGAAATAGAAGTTTGTTCACCGCTGGAGTACAAGTAAATGTGATCAAAATATCCAGCTCTAGTCAATAATCTTGTGATCCTGTGTTAGATGCCTGGTTTTCTACTGTTTTCAAGATCCTGCCATTTATTAATTCCTTACTGCATGGGTGTCAAACTCGCAACGTCATGTTGCTATCACATGACGTTTCATAATGTTTTTGTCATTTGTGGAGCTAGAGTAGGCATGGCCTGTGCATGATTCTTCAGGCCCATAGACCTCCAGTTTGATAGTAACCTAAATCACTAGAGCAGGGGTGTCAAACTTGATTTAATTGAGGGCCACATCAGGGTTTTGTTTGACCTTGGGGAGCCGGGTGGGCATGGTGGATGTCATTCGTGTCAAGGGGATTTACGATGGCCGAGCGCTCTGCCAGAGAAAATGAAGTTCAGGTGGGCAGCATGCAGCCTCCCTAGCTCCATTTTCACTGGCAGAGGCACTGCAAGCCAGTCCTTCATTGCTTCCAAGGCAGCTCCACAGGCCAGATCTATACCCCCCACGGGCCAGATCCAGTCCAGGGGCCTTGAGTTTGATACCCATCACTAGTGTATCATCAACCACAAATATGCATTGTATCTTATTTATAAATTATAGTTAGCCATATTCTCTTGCCAGTATTCTTTCAATTATTAGATAACATCTGCTTTATTGATTGATTGATTGACTCATTGATTCATTCAAATGTTAATCATCCTGCTCACCATATACAGTCGTTTGCTCATGTATCTATACCATAGAAACACACAGTCATTCAAAGCTATTTTGCAGAAAGGAAGAGTAAAACAAAAAAACAAAAACTACAGCCTGGACAGAGGGTTTCCCACATGCCTGTCCATTGACTCAGAGGTGAATTGGTCTCTCTGGTCTATCTTTGGAAGTGTTTCTTCTTCAGCTGGAGCACTGATTCATGACCCATAGCGTGTCTATCAGTTGGGAAGCAAGGAAGGGAAATTAGTTGGTGGCACGAGCTGGCTCTTTGCCTGGAGCTGCAATTTGACACATTAATCAGATTTTATTTTAATGTTTGCACCTGGAATTTAACACAGTATCAGGAAATCTGTATGGCTTGGATGATAAGGTGGGTTTCCCCCCCCCCTCTATTGATTGTCAACTATTACAAGAGAGATGTACACATATCTTCTTGAAAAGATTCTTCTTATGGCATATTACCAAAGACAAAGGGATAGTTGACAACAGGAAACTATAGGATAAGTGGGCCACAAACTGAACTAAGTTATTCTCCAAGCTGTTTTGTCCTGCTTGGCTGAAACCCCTTCTTTCCTGCAAAGCCAAACTATGACACAGGCTACATTCCCAGTAAGTAAATTTATTTAATCATCAAACAAATACTGATAGTATAGTATAGAATACTTATAGTATTCATACTTAGTCTTAAATGTGATTGTTACATTCAGTGGGGTCTAGTCATAAATACAAACACACAGAATTGCTGGTGGTTGGTAGTTGGTTTTTATATATATATACAGTGGTCCCTCGACTTGCGCGTTCTCGATTAGCGCGAAACGCTGCAACGCGGTTTTTCAAAAAATATTATTTAAAAAATAAAATATTAAAATATTATTTAAAAAAAAAAATTTTTTTTTTTAAAAAATTTTTTTTTATTCTGTTCCCTGAATGGAGACCGCCGGCCGCTCAATCGGGCCGGCAGGGAACAGAATGGAGCCTTCCGCGGCGGGGCTGGTAAGGGGGGGAGCCGAGGGGGGAGCAGCAGGGAGCCCACGTTGGAGACCCTCCGCGGCGGCGGGGGCTGCTGCTGTTGCTGCTGGCTGTTGTTTCCGCCGCTGCCTCTCTTAAGCTCGCCTGGGGGCGGTTGGGGGGGTCGGGCCCCGCGTCTCCTGGAGGGTGGCGGCGCAGCAGCCTGCCTCCCCCGCGCTTTACTGCGGCCGCATCGGGGCGGCGACCTGAGGGGGTGCCGCGAGCGGGTTGCGGAGCGGCGGCAGCAACTCCTGAAGGGGGCTCCCGCGCGAGCCAGCCGGGAAATCCTCGCGCCTTCCGCCCGCTCTCCCGACAGGCACTAAACTTGCAACTTCTCCCCGGCGCCGGCCGTGCAAGTTTAGTGCCTGTCGGGAGAGCGGGCGGAAGGCGAAGGTCCAAAGTCCGTATCCCTCCGCTGGAGGGAATCGGCGGGTACGCGTCTTCTCTCTTTAAAAAGCCCGAAGAGGGGATTGCGGAACCTCGCCCCATTGTAAATACAGAGCGGGAGGAAGGGGAGGGGGGCGGCGGCAAGGAACATGGCAGGGAGCGGAGGCGCGGGCGAGACCAAACGCCGCGGAAAGCAGAGGGGAGGACGCGGGGTCGAGGCGCCTCGGGCCGGCCAGCCCGCGTCGCCGCTTCTCGGCCCGGCGCCCCTCGGGTTGGACTCTCTTTCAGCCGCCGCCAGTCCGGAGAGCGTAGGCGAGGCGGCCCGCGGTTCACCATCCACATCCTCCAGTTTGTTGTTCTCATGGCGCTCTGGCAATTCTCCATTCCTTTCGTCCTTCAGAGCTTTTAAGAATGACGGTGAGCGGGGCGAATCGGGCGGGCGGGGGGTAGCGGCAAGGAGCCCGGAAAAATCACCATTGCATTGCCAGCCTCCGAATTTGCGTCGCTCCACCTTCTGCGCATGTGCGGCCAGGGCGCACATGCGCAGAAGGTTTTTTACTTCCGCATCCAGTATAACGCGGAAATCGGTTAGCGCGGGAGGTCTTGGAACGTAACCCCCGCGCTAACCGAGGGATCACTGTACTTTATTCTGCCCCATTTCAAAGACAATGTTGAAGGAGAGAGCTTGGAACACACATATCTGGTTACAGAGCTGTCAAAGTACAATAATGAATGTAATGTACCCAATGTCGGTGAAGGCCAGTCACATTTAACAAATGCATGGAAGCTATGGTTACTGATCATAGATGAATTTTTAAGGCTTGGAGGCAACATACTGTTTAAAATGACTTGCTAGAAAAGCAAACAGCAGGAGAGCATTGTTGCTGTCAAACCCCAATTATGTGTGTCCTAGGTTTGCTCTTTTACTAAGCTAGATGAACATCAGTTATAAGGTTGCAATGTATTTGTGTATGGGGCAGTGAATCATATGTCAGGATTACCTTAAAACAATGTTGTAACATTAAAATTCTTTGGAAAATATATTTAAACCAAGACTCAAAGAGGAAAACAAATTACAGTGGTACCTCTACTTAAGAACTTAATTTGTTCCGTGACCAGGTTCTTAAGTAGAAACGTTCTTTAAATAGAAGCAATTTTTCCCATAGGAATCAATGTAAAAGCAAATAATGTGCAAACCCATTAGGAAAGAAATAAAAGCTCAGAATTTAGGTGGGAGGAAGAGGAGGAGGAAAAAGAGGAGGAGGACAGTACTGCTGAAGAAAGAAGGTGAGGTGAGGGGAATAAAAAAAAATCCCAAACTTTAAGGCTTAAAAAAAAGAGGGACTCTGAGGCAGCACCCAGAGAAAGGAAAACGCTCCATTCGCTCTGGGCGCTGGCAGAGGTTTATTCCCTCCCCAAGCGCCCAAAGAAAGCAAAATGCTTTGTCCGCTGTGGACTGCCAAAGCCTCCTTAAATGTAACCGAAAGCTCCTCTGGCAGCCCAAGATGGCCAGGATTAAAGGGGGAATGGCAGGAAACTGCCCGGGCCTTTGTGCCACTCTCAAATTTCCTGGGAGATTTTTCTGGGCTAGGGTTCTTAAGTAGAGGCAAAAAAATATTGAACACCCGGTTCTTATCTAGAAATGTTCTTAAGTAGAGGCATTCTTATGTAGAGGTACCACTGTATATGAAAGTCTTGTAGTAGTAGGTCTTGGAATTTAATGGGAATGGAGTTACATAGCATTCATAATTAATTTTTTTTAATGCCCATATAAATAACATGAAATCTGAAGGTCTACATTTAATATCCCTTCTCTATAAATACATATTCACAAAATATTCAAATATATGGTTTGGGAAATATATATATAGAACATGGAAGAGTTATGTGTATATGCACATAAACACCCTTCCAAAAAATTTAGAGTTTAATTTCTCAATCAAAAGTTAAAATGTAATGGAGGAAGGTTTTTTTTCTACCTCCCTCCTTTGTTCTCTCTGTCAGACTCCCAACTATCAGCCAGCAGCTCCAACCCCAGCTTCTGTGAAGTTAAAATGTAATGGAGGAATCATATAATATGAATCATATAACTATAAATCAAAAATAGTAATAATATATTCAGGATTAGTGTGCTTGAGATTGTGATTTTATATTATTTCAAAATGACTTGCTTAGTTCTGTGTAATAATTGTTTTACAGCTGTGTTTCGATTTCAAATTTGGATACTATCCCTTTTGTAAACAAACTAGTCTACATGAACATATTACCTATCTAAAATCTCTAATCTGTGCTCTCTAAGCAGAAATTAGGTGCCCAATTCAGCCATTCTACTCTATTAAGCTGCCGCACTATCACCCCACCACCACTACCACCACAAAGATGCTACAAGAAAAGGGCAAAATGGACAACTGTGGGATCTGGCAGGGTGAGAGTTGTAAACCATAAACATAAACCAGTTATGTGTCCCAGCATAACATATATAATGTCTTTGCTGACCTTAATAGGGACAGTAAAGCAACAGGTCAAGGTAGCGGAGAGGGGCAGCATACAAATCTAATTAATAATAATAATAATAATAATAATAATAATAATAATAATAATAATAATAATAGACATCGCAATCCCAGGAGACAGCAGAATTGAGGAGAAGCAGCTAGAGAAATTAGTGAAATACGAAGATCTAAAAATCGAGCTGCAACGACTCTGGCATAAGCCCGTGAAAGTGCTCCCAGTGGTACTTGGCATGCTGGGCGCAGTACCAAAGGATCTCAGCGGACATTTGAAAACCATCGGAATTGACAAAATCTCCATCTGTCAATTGCAAAAGGCCGCTTTACTGGGATTGGCAAACATAATTCGCCGCTACATCACGCAGTCCTAGGTGCTTGGGAAGCGCCCGACTGGTGATGAAATACGAAATCCAGCATAGTGATCTCGTTTGCTGTGTTGTACTGACATAATAATAATAATAACAATAATAACAATAACAATAATAATAATGATGATAATAATGATAATGATAACTCAAATAAGCATGGGATTGTGGTCCAAGATGAAGAACCTACTTTGGAAAGAGGAAAGAGTGAATTAGGTCAGTCGGACAAGAGCAACAGCGTATCCTAAAAGAGAAGCCACCTTCTGGTTGGTGATTCAATTGTAAATTTAGGAAAGGATATGGAAGTTTTGAAAGAGGTCGATGTCTGCCAGATGCTAGTGCATTCAGTGACAAGACTCATATTTTTAAAATAGTCAAGAATGCTAATAAGGACTGTGATGTTGATGCTATCATACATCTTGGCACAAATGATCTGTCCCAGTAGTAGTATAGGTTGCAGGCTTATCTTTTCAGAGGTTTTACCAATACATAAGGAACAAAAATGGAAAGGCCAACGTGTAACAGTTTAATGTGTGGCTAAAGAAATGGTGTGAAAAGGAAGGCTTTGGTTTTATTAGTCATGATGTCTGCAGCTGGTCCAATGAAAAACTATACAAAAGAAATGGTTTGCATCTATCAAAAAAAGGAATTGAGCTACTTGGTATTAAATTCACAGATTTCCTGGATAAACATAGCAATAGCAATAGCATTTAGACTTATATACTGCTTATAGTGCTTCACAGCCCTCTCTAAGTGGTTTAACAGAGAGCATGTTGCCTCCAACAATCTGGGTCCTCATTTTACCTACCTTGGAAGGATGGAAGGCTGAGTCAACAATGAGCCTACTGAGATTCAATCTGCCAAACTGCTGGCAGCTGGTAAACAGCAGAAATAGCCTGCAGTACTGAACTCTAGCCACTGCACTACCAAGGCTCTTAACATTTAACATTTAAACTGAACAGCAGGGGCAGAGAATTAATTGATAGAGAACATTTCTGTCCCCAGCAATCTAAAATTAATGGGGTTATCATCAGCGCAGGCAACATAGATGAGTGTTCGGGTATGTTTATCAGCCCTGCTGTCAAGCAAAGCCAAGCATTTAATAGTGAGTACCATACCATGTGCACTAATCAAACAGGTGGCAAGAAAGTAGGTGAAGTCAGGCACAACACAAACACTGGGTCAATCAAAATTGACTCAAATGTCTATACACCGAGCATGAGGAATAAACAGGGAGAATTAAAAATTCAAGTAAATGAGGGAAGATATGATATTGCTGCCAGTATGGAAACTTGGTGGGATGAAACTGACAAATAGAATATACAGCTAGAGGGATTTAAATTACAGTATTTAAAAGAAATAGACCAAATAAAAGAGGTGATGGAGTTGCATTATACATAAGAAATAACTACATCTCTACAGAAATAGAGCACAACAATAATGTAAATTATCTTGAATACATTTGGGTCACTATTAAAGTGGGGGAAATTGATTTATTTATTTATTATTTATTTATTTATTTATTATTTAGATTTGTATGCCGCCCCTCTCCACAGAAATGACATACTATAGGCCACCCAGCCAAACAGAGGAAGTAGATGAACTTTTTGCTCATCAGCTAACTAAGGTATGTAGGAATATACCTTAGTAATGGGGGACACATCACAATAGTAATGGGGGATTTTAACTCTCCTGACTCTGCACCAAGTGGAAGATCCAACAGGTTTCTAACAAACCTAGAACCTAAAAGACAATTTTGTCACCCCAAAAATAGAGAAGAGAACAAGGGGATCAGCCATATTGGACTTAATTTTCATTAACAGAGATGAAATGATTGAAGGTGTTGAAGCTACAGGAAACGTGGGGCAAGTGATCATGCAATATTAGAATTCAACATTATGCAAACACAAGCAGTAGAACAAACTCAAACTAGAATTTTGGACTTTAAGAGTGCTAATTTCAATAAACTTAGAGAGAGCTTGGAAAGGATTCCATGGAGGAGAATCCTCAAAGAAAAAACAACTCAATAAGCTTGGGAAAATTTGAAAAGTGAGTTTATAAAAACCTACTCTTGCAGTATCCCAATGAAGAAGAAAAATAATAGGTCTCAAAATAAACCAGCTTGGCTGCGTAAAGAACTCTCTCTGACAAAATGACAAAAGACAAATGGACAAGTATAAAAAGTGGAAAGAGGGGGAAATACTAAGGCAGAATACTAATAAATAGCCCAAGCTTGTAAAGATGAAGTGAGGAAAGCTAAGGATCACAATGAACAAAAAAAGTGAAAAGTAACAAAAAAAGCTTCTTCCAACATATTTAAAACAAGAAAAAAATCAAGGATACAATTGGGCCATTGCAGGGAGAAAGTGGAAAGAAGGTGACAAGCAACAGGGAGAAAGCAGACTTACAACTCATTTTTTCCATCTGTCTTTACACAAAGGGAAAAAACAGTTCAATCTATATCAAAAACAGCACTACAAAAACCAGATTAGGAACACAAGTTAAAATAGAGTAGAAAATGGTAAGTGAACACCTGTTTACCTTAGACGAGTGCAAATCACCAGGACTGGATAAATTACACCCCAAGGTTCTGAAGGAACTGGAATATGAGATCTCAGAACCATTGAACTACATCTTTCAAAGATCCTGGAACACCGTGGAAGTGCCAGAGGATTGGAAAAGAGCTGATGTAGTTCCCATCTTCAAAAAAGAGGAAAAAGGATACAGGAAACTACAGACCTATCGGCCTGATCTCAATACCAATACCAGGGAAGATTCTAGAAAAAATAATCAAGCAATGAATCAGTGAATACATAGAAGCAAATAAAGTAATAACCAAAAGCCAACATGGGTTGGTCAAAAACAGATCATGCCAGACTAATCTCATAGCATTCTTTGACAAAGTGATAAAATTAGTGGATATGTTGTTGATATAATTTATTTGGACTTCAATAAGGCATTTGATAAAGTAGAACATAACCTATTACTAGATAAAGTAGAAAAATGTGGGTTAGATTGCAATACCACCAGATGGATCAAAACTTGTTGACCAATCACACTCAATGTGTAGTGCTCAATGGAACTGCATCTACATGGAGGGAAGTATGCAATGGAGTACCCCAAGGCTCTGTTTTAGTCCCACTACTCTTCAACATCTTCATCAATGACTTGGACAAGGAAATAGATGGGAACTCATCAAATTTGCAGATGACACCAAACTGGCAGGAATCACTAATTTCCAGAAGATAGGCCCAAGATACAGAAGGATCTTGACAGACCTGAACATTGGGCACTAACTAACTAAATTAAATTCAATGGTGAAAAACATAAGGTTCTACATTTAGGCAAGGAAAACAAAATGCACAGGTATAGTATATGTGGTACCTTGCTCAATTGTAGTAACTGTGAGAGGGACTTTGGAGTCCTAGTGGACAACCGTTTAAATATGAGCCAGCAGTGTGCACCGGCTGCCAAAAAAGCCAACAGAGTTCTAGGTTACATTAACAGAATCAAGATTACATGGAGTGTTAATACCACTTTATAATGCCTTCGTAAGGCCACACTTTGCATACTACATTCAGTTTTGGTCACGACAATATCAAAGGGATATTGAGACTCTAGAAAGAGTGCAGAAAAGAGCAACAAAGATGATTAGGGGACCTGAGGCTAAAACATATGAAGAACGGTTGCAGGTACTGGATATGTCTAGTTTAATTATAACAAGGACTAGGAGATACATGATAACAGTGTTCCTATATGTCAGGGGTTGCCACAAAGAAAAGGGAGTCAAACTATTCTCCAAACACCTGAGGGTAAAGCAAGAAGCAATGGGTGGAAACTTAACAAGGAGAGAAGCAACTTAAAACTAAGGACAAATGTCTTGACAGTTAGAACAATTAATCAGTGGAATTACTTGCCTCCAGAGGTTGTGAATGCTCCAACACTGGAAGTTTTTAAGAAAGTGTTGGATAACCATTTGTCTGAAGTGACGTAGGGTTTCCTGCCTAAGCAGGGGATTGGACTAGAAAACCTCCAAGGTCCCTTCCAACTCTGTTGTTGTGGGTGTTGTTGTTATCCAAAACCAGGTTAATACTGGAATAGAGCTTTGTTAGCATTACAAAATAGCATTTATTTCACTTATTCTGAATTATTCAAAGTGCAGCCTCAGTACATTCTTTCAAATTAAATGCCTCACTAGAAATGCCTTCTATATAAAACAGATTGGCCACCTACAAAAAACCATTGTAGCTTATGAGATCCAATATCCTTCCTTTCAAAGGCTTGCAACAAAACATTAACTAATATGGCTATGCACATTTCAAAGTTAATTTGAAAAAAAAAATAAGTATTTTGGGCCCTCTGCCAGTTCAGCACTTCTCTGCTACTCATTAAGGTTTTTCAGACTGTATTGCTTGGAACCCACGGGTTCTGTGAGAACTTGATGGGGTGCCGTTACAGATTTAAGGCAAAGGGGGGGAAAAGTTCATTCAGTCAATTATCTTTCACTAAAACTTTGCCTTTTGCTCAGAGGTTCCACAGTTAAAAAACAAAACAAAAACTAATCTAAGATTTTGTGGGCTGAAAATGTTTTAAAACTCCTTCAACTAAGGATGTCATTGTTCCACACACACATACACAGGCTTCTGAATAAGACTAAAAAATGTTATGGCTACATTAAGATTCCCAAGAATTTCAATATGGGAATTTCTTAAAGCAAGCCACAGTTTCCCACCCCCGCTCCCCGACTAGATAGTCGGAAAAATTTTGGGCTTCTTCAACCATTAGTAGATAATTGTTGAAATTCTTGTAAGTTTGAAGTACTTTTTTCAAACTTTTCTCAACAGCTCTCGCAACAACCCTTTTTGAATTTATCTTAAATATCATAAACTTACATACATTTACAGTGGGGATGGCTTAGGAAACTGCAGCCTTAAGGGCATGTGAGGTGCCTCAATTTGATTTCATGGGATCCTCTGCAAGCAATTTTAAATCTCTGGCCAAAGCTAATGAAGACTGCTGAGAGGAATGAGAGAAAAACAACACCTATAGATGTATCTATGATATTTTTTTAAAGGAAAAAAAAGGAAATATCAGGAAGAAAAAGAGAAAGTGGACTAGAAAAATTTGAAAGATGGTCTATGGGCAATCCTCACAAGCGTTTGGTTTAGGTATCACACACTGAGATTTTTGGTTCTGACCACTAGAGCCACAATGTATGCAACAGTGTGCCTCTGAAAAACATGGTCCAGGAGAGAATGGGGAAATGTTTTACCCAAAGGTATGATGGAGCTGCTCTTCCCCAAAATGTAATCTTACAAATGACCCTAGGATTGCTCAACCTCGGGGAGGGGGCGTATTGAAGTCTCAGGTGTCATTTTTAAAAAAGAACATTATTGGATTTTCTTTAATAGAGCCAAAACTGATTTAAATGAGCTCGTCACAATTTTAATTTTCTAGTTTACAGGTAGTCCTTGGCTTATAGCCAAATTGAGACTAAAATGACATCATAAATCAATGTGGTCATAAAGCCAGTCATCATGTGACTGGATCTGATCTTTACAATCATTTGTACCATGGTCATTAAGAAGGTCACATAGTTCTTAAGTGAATCACATAGTTGTTAAGATAATCCAGTTTCCCTAATGGACTTTGCTTGTTGAAAGCGGGCTGGGAAAGTTGCAAATTGTGATCATATGACTTCAAAATGCTATAATAAATAAATATGAACTGGTTGCCAAGTACCCAAATTGTCATCACACAATTGTGGAGTGGAGTCAAAACTTGAAGAAGGGCCATAAATAACTTTCTTCAAAGCTCTAGTAACTTTGAACCATTGTTGACCAAATGGTCCTAAGTCAAGGACAACTTTGTACTGTATAAAGCTTACCAAATGACAAAGAGTATAGTAAAATTAAAATGAGAATCAATTGAAACAATTTTATGGTCACATGACATTTCATAGTACTTCTGGAAGCCAAAGAAATCCCATCTCTTGGTATGCTACCATACATTCTAGGTACAACCACTGTTCCAAAGAAACACCTGGTCAAATGGTCAAGCAACAATTTAGACAGGTAGTCCTTGACTTAGGACCATAATTAAGCCCAACATTTTTGTTGCTAATGACAAGACAGTTAACTGAGTAGTGTCTCATTTTCCAACCTTTATCGCCACACTTGTTAAGTGAATCACTGCAGTTGTTAAGTTAGTAGCATGGCTGCTAAGGGAATCTGGTTCCCTCATTGTTTGTCAGAAGGTTGTCAAAGATGCCAAGCATCTAAATTCTGATCATGTGACCATGGGGATGTGGAAATGGTCATAAGCGTAAAAGACAGTCATAAGTCACTTTTTTCAGTGCTGTTGTAACATCGAACAGTCACTAAATCAACTATTGTAAGTAGAGGATTACCTGTACTGCTATAGCATATTGGATGAATTTATACACATATATGACCAAAAATAACAAATTATTCATGCCATTTATTAAATCTAGAAGAATGTAGAGGAAACAAAATAGAAAGAGGAAGGATTGGATAGTGAATGCTGTATTTTTCAGGACATCCCCTGAAAAGATGAACTGAAAATCTCCAGTAACATTTTATATTAACAAAAACAGGAAGAAAGTATAAGGATAACTATGAACAATCCTAGCAATTAACAAAAACTTATTTTTCCCATTCATTTGAAAAAAAACCCAATGCTACTCAGCTCCATTATATAGCAGGACATTATATAGCATGTACAGTAGTATTCTAGGATTTGGTAAAGCATAGATTCATTCTGAAGGATTCCGGTGACATTTTCTTTAAAAGGAGTAATTTTTAGGCATTTTGGTCACATTGGTGTATAATAAACCTCCTCCCCATATTAAATTTAAAAAGAAGCAACTGGCCCATAGCTTTGTTTTTGTTGCTTATGATTTCCAAGCCTCTGATTTCAAATATGCTACACTTTAGTGCAAATGTCAGTAAGATAATAAAACAAAACAGATTGAATGCCCATTTGTTACATAGCAGTAGTTTAAAAACTGCTTCAAAACCTAGGCGTGTTGCCTCTCTGTATCCTGAAAGATTTAATCCCACATGCAGCAAATATACAGAAGTCCAGATCCCATCATATTGCTTACACATACTATATTCCATCTTCTGATCTGTGCCTGAAGTTGAACTGTTTTATACTGGAGGCTGTATACGTCTGCCATAGCGAGCGGGGAGCTCACATGCTGAAGCATCTCAAATAACCGACCCGTACTCCAAGGACTCAGCAAATCAGCCTTAAAATCAATAGCCAGCGCATGATAACTCTAAACCTCTGCATATAAACTCACAATTGCATACGAATTATAATAATCAAGTCACAAAAGTTACTAAACCACATGAGCCAGCTACAGCTATATTCCTGAAGGGATATTCATATTATCCCCTCGTCTTATCTTTACAAGAACACTCTAAAATAGGTTAGCTAGAGACAGAGAGACTGTTTACATTCTAACAGAGACTAGGCCTGAATCACCGAATGAAATAAGCAAACCCATGTTCAAGTTGGAGTTCCACAGTCTTAGCCCGACTTGTTAATCACTCACATACCTTCTGCATCACTAGTGTAGTATAAGATGTTTTTTAAAAAATGTTTTTGCTTAAATCAACATTCCTACTATAAGCACTCTCCAGATCTGTGGTACTTTACTATCCATGCGCCGCCTAAGGAAGTGTAGTCTAACACATCCCGATGGGGGAATTCTGGTATAAATAGAAAAGGGGGAAAAATCGTTTCAAGTTATTATTTATGATTCTCCCTTAAAGCCAAAGAATTTCTACTCTCCATCAAGGAAGAAATGCCCCCAAACTCCGAACGCCCTGCCAGATTTGGCAAAATGGTTATTGCTTTAATAACAATCAAGAAATATTTGTATAACTGTAACACATTTTCTCTGTTTAAATGTTTGTAAAGATAATTAAAAAGTAAACCAGAAATTAGACTCAGTTCCCATATGGCTACCCTTATGTTAGCTTTGCCTTCCACAAATCTGACTACTTAACATAAGCATGATTACATGCATGTACTCATATGTATCATCCCAAATTGGGCAATGATTTTATTTTTCCTCACAGGACGCTGTGCATTTGAAACTATTATATAGTTTTTAAAAAACATTGTTTTAATTTAAAACAAAAAACGGGAGAAAGTTTAACCATTTCACCTCATCTCATGTTAACTATACTATTAAGATGAGGTTTTTATGTTATGTTTAGTATATGGTTAAAATAATGGTTGTATTCCTTTCTCTAAGCTAAGTAATTTTTCCCCAGTTGAATTTGTGCTGAGATGCACATTCAGTGAGACTTAGTGTCAGGCCCATTTGAAAAAGGAAGTTTTAGAGAGCAAAATAACACTATATAAGAAGCAGCCCGATTGTCAGAGCATACTCTGCTTTCTGAGATAAAGAGGAAAACACCTCTGCCTTAAATTTATCCAGGCTTAATTTTTCTTTTTCTCATCATGGAGCCAGAGTCATAAAGGAAGAAAAAGTCATCTTCTGTAATACTGTATATCCTATTCAGCTAAGAGAGGCAACTCAGGTCCCACCCTATTTGAAATCTGGGCTGTTTCCTTTTCTTCCCAATTCAGCTGCGCATCGCAAGGGACACTTTTTATGCACATTAAATCAGCAAATAAAAAGCTTTTCCATCTGAGGCTAAAATTGTAGGAGTCCTGCTTTAAAATACTGTAAATCCCAATGAATTCCAGCAAATGTTAGTAAGAAATAAAGATACACTGAGAGGGCATTAAGTCATACTGCAAAATGCAGGACTAACTCCCAGACACCGACTCCCAGACAAGTGGAAATAAGACAATAGCTTAGCTCATAACTTACAAAATTCAGTATTAAGAATTGGGACACAACTAGGTAATCACTAAGGTTTCCTATTTGTAAATTTAATAGACAAATTAAGGAATCACATTTTAAGTCTTTAGAACTGCAGGGAAAATAATATGTGAATACCTGCATATGCATTTAATTTACCATTTAATTTACCAGTAAATATTTGCAAACCGCAAAGCACTTCCCACGAAGAAGAGAATAATTCTACTGTTCCTGTTTGTAGAGCGTACAAAAAATCAGTGCAGGTTTTTTACTTCAATAGCATTTTTCTTTGTTGCTGTTTGTATGGTTATACATTATAATTACCGCTATTATTTAAAATGTTAAGATGCCAAATCTGCAAATAATTGGAAATGATCAGGCCCATGTTTATAAACTAGCAAAAAGATAGAAGCCAAATAATTGCTCTACGATAGTCTGAGAAACACCTACGTTGCTGATTCAGAGATTCTTCATTATTTGACTACTTTTTAAATTTATTCCATTTATATACTAGATACTCTTGATAAAGCCAGCTCTCCTAATTTTATTTGGGGGGGGGGGGGCGCAGCAGGAGATGCAGAAGATAGGAAAAGTTGCAAAACTGCAAACATACCCCTACTGGTTTCCTCCTCGATTTCAACTTGCACCAATCCAAGATTATGGAACCTCTTATTGCACCTCATAAATGCAGAACCAAAATGTCCTCAGAACAATGGCTCTATTCACTGTGCATGCTCCTTAAAAATAGGCAGAAATGGACAATGCATGAACCCACGAAGGTCTCAATTTATTGTAGGCTTATATCGCCGAGCATTGACAAAGGGATACAGAAATAGACAAGCCCAAAGCTCACAGAGAAAAAAAAAATGAAGATACAAAAAATCATTTTCAAAGATAACCCAATCTTTCCCTTCTTCTGATCCCTTGCACAGACATAGGCCTGAACCTGTCCAAACTAAAGTCCTTTAAACATCTGTGCAAATAGTGGTTTAATACAGTCCATTTCTTCCTTCCACAATAAAAGTATGCAGCAAGTATCAACACTAAAGCTTTTACTCACTGACAGCAGCCTATACGGCCCTTCTCCTATGAATAGAGGAGCATGCTGTCCATGCACAGAGCTAATCTAGTGCTCCATGTGAGTCAATGGAATATGGACTAAGACTGTGGGGACCTCCACTGAAATCCTCATTCAGCAACTTTAGGCCACTCCCCATCTGGATTCTTTAGAAGAACAGTAGTTTTTTTAAGGAAAGGATAGTTTTAATAGCCATGTGTTTATACCCATAAGAGAAATAATGTCATCTGAAGGGGGGGGGGGATAATATTTCAACAGGATTGTATGCCATGAACAAATCAAACACAAAGGTTTGGAAAGATTCTAGAAATAGAACTGCATCCCACTATGTCACTGATGGAAAGCCATGAGCTACCAAGCAGATTTCTTAGAACTAGAAAAGCCCATTTGGGGGGTGGAGAGGGGGAGAAATGAGAGCAAATCCACTCAATTCAATGTTGGAGGCAGCTGACTGTCGTTCATTTTACTAAAGTCCGTTCAAGAAAATTAGCTGAAGCCTTGCACAACTCCCTTTCATCACTGAAAATAGCCCGGCCTCTAGAAATGTTGCATTGCACAATACCTTTTAGTATAGCACATGTATTAATACAAGCTTGTCTCTAAGCCAAACTTGACCAACAAAGTCAGATTATCCTTTAAGGAAATGTGGCCAACACAAACAGCAGGCAGAAAAATGCCCAGCTCATGGAAAACAGCTTCAGTTTAAAACAACATCACTGACAAGTACTTTCCTTTCTATGGCTTCCTTTTATACTTATGAGATAATGAGCCAGTTAAATCTAAGCCATATGACAGCAAAGGAATTCAGGAGAGTGAAGAAACAGTAACAACAACAGCATCAACCACAAAAGAAGGAGTAGTTTACTTAGCATCATACCTTGCACATACCAGAACATGGCATATAATCATTAAGAATTCAAAATAACAGGGTTAAAACAAAAGACATCATGATGGCTCTTGTTATTTCATTTCTTCATCCATTGCTTCAAATCTAAGTTTCCTTCTCTATGTTCAGTTCACTTATTCCAGGGTAATTCCTATAGCATGATAAATTACCACCCAGGCTAACGCAAAGAGGTTATTATGTTGGTGGCAAGGCAGGTTTAAATCTTTACTAAATGCACTAAATTGTCATTCTTCTGAAGGAAATTATCCACAAACCCTTTGGTGGGAAAACACTAAATATTTCCAAGGTAATGTCCATATTTATGTGCTGCCTTGTTAAACACACCATCTTTTATCACTAATCCACAGACTTTACAGCATTGTGTCCCCCGGTGTCTTTTCTCTCTGTAACAGGGATATTATGTCCCCATACAGTTGCCCTGTTTTCTTCTGGCTTACAGCTGCATCTTTAAAATTGACTTGCCAGGGAAAGAAAGTAAGTTTCCAAGAAGCAGGAAACCTGTTTAAAAAATTAATCTGTAAAGATTTTGCTGCTGGGTTTCTGTACCATTCTTGCAGCAGCTCAAAGAGAGGGGGAGGCCAAAGAATTAGATGGACATTATAACCATCCTTCAAATACATGCTTACTCAGAAGCTGCTCCTACCTGAATTCAGTAGGATTTATTGAGGTCTAACTATTGAGGTCTTGTGCTATCAGACACAAAATAGCAACTTTTGTGAACTAAAGGTAAAATCCATTATTACTTCACCCCCCAAAAAGAGCTTGCTGCTGAATAAACCCAGGACAAAGAAAAATATTGTATTTGTTTTGGACAGATATAATAATGCCTGCAGTGGAGAAGTGGAATATAAAAACCTTCCTTGCATGCACGCTCTCTCTGCTGTTATGGGAAACTGATTTATTCCTTTCAGCTACTTGCTAAGTATCTCACTTAGGCTGTTGCAGGTGCATATGGTAGAAGTATATCCATCCATTAAGCCCAATGTCAAGGAAAGTTTGTTTCTAAAGCTCTTTATATAGAATGAGACTGGCAAATGCCAATAAGAAGACATTTAAACTGGGATCATTTCTTCTCCCTTCTTAGAAACAATTCTGTAAGTACCTGAGTGCTCAAACACATGAAAGAACCAGGTTGCCTCTTTTGATATCTCTCTCTTCCATGGAGCCTTTCTTGTCGGAAGGCAGAAATTGCTTTTGAAAATAAATGGCATCCCTTCCAATGGGTTCAGATTATTTCCTGGGTGCCTGAGTTATCTCTCAAAAAGGTTGCTTGATATTTAATTCACTTCAACTATCACAATAATATTTTAGAGAGCAAACCTTATTTCTGCAGCGCCAACTTTATGAGTTTCTCTGTAGCAAAAGGCAATTCCATTGGTGAGAACTGGGATGGGGAAAAGAGAAACGAAATAATGGCCAGAAAATAGATACAGCACTACACTTTCTTCACATCAATAAGCATACGCGTGATTGCACGCTAGAGTACACAAAAGGACTCACAGGTGTCAGTATTGGTAGGGGGGGAAAAAGGTCTACAGCAGTCTGTTTCTAGACCCATTTTTCCAAAAATGCAATCAATAAACTCCACAGCTCGTGCCCTCAAGTAAGGAAATTTTCAGATAACCGCAGCCTTCTTACCTGTACTTCCAGCTAGCCTTTAAAGATTCTTTCAAATTGTTCCAGAACAATTTCAAATGACAAAAGCAACTTGCAGAAATGTGACATTCTGATTTGAATCATTACTGAATCATATCTATCTTAAGTTGCATTAAAGCAAAGCAAAAAGATGCTTGGACAATCCGCATAGGCTCATGCGTGTTGCAAGGCTTGCTCAAGATTAGGTATTTTAAAGATGATTAAATTGTTTAAATTTAGCCATATCAAGGAATGTAGGCTTTATCTTTAAAGTCTAAATTAAATACTTTAAAAAAATATTCATCACATACAAAAATACAGGAACAGGAAAATGCTGCTGTATACTGCGTAATATTTAATAGAATAATAACTGTAATCTAGCATCTTTGAAAAGAGTTTCAGCAAACATGCTACTACAAACAGTTAACATAAACTGATCGAAGTATATAAGAAACTAAATTATATTGTTCAAACAAGCCATTGCTCAATCTGCAATTTGGACCAGGAGTAGACAAACACAGATAGACTACTTCAGATAAATCACTGAAGGAAGCCATGTCATGTGCGCGTTTATGCACACAAACTCACCGAAGTAATAGACCGTCCAAAGACCACACAAGAGATACTCTATTACCAATGTCATTTCTCTGCTGAGGGAAATGTATTGTGTCCTTTTGTAAGAACATTTTTACAATACTGGATTCACATTACAGTATATGAATCTCTCTACCATGCCATCTGAGTGGGCTGCATTAGCTTCAGTAAAGCTATGAATATGACCTGATTATTTAATAAAAAGCATGATAAGCAGCAGTGGCTGACTATTTGAGAAGTCCTGTATTACAAACTACTTTCCGCAAAAGATACAAAATACTATTATTATTCATGCATTTCCACTTTAACTACAATTTATCCTCAAAAGAAAATATGAAACGTGTGGCTGGAACCATGATTGATATTTCTGGGGCAAATTGTAACCCAAAATAACTTATTCCCAAATGCAGTTTGTTATGATGAGGCAGAGAAATTTGGCTCACATTATAACAAGAATAACTGTTAATGCCGGTGCTGTTTTTGTAGTTGTGTTGTTGTATTTCCTACAAATATCTATTATTTTATTGGAGAAACCAAACTCAGTTGCTTTGGGGAAGATTTTTTTTATTGATTAAATCAACAGGTATGTAGACATTTACCATTGTACTGTACAATCATTCATTTCTTCTGCTAGACTGATAGCTCCAGTTTTTTTAATTTAGCCTAGGTTTTTAATTCAGTTTAAGCTTTATTGTCAGGAAAGATTACAATATTCCCTGCATGGAATAATATACCTATTACGCATTTCTCGTGTAATAGAGTCACATTTTATCCTTTCTTTTCCTCTCTCTCTTGATTCATGAAAAACAAATTTGTTTATATTTAGTAGTTATAGGAATACACATAATTCAGTTCCTATGTAGAAATTGTGATCTGAGCATTGTCATCAGGTACGCATATTTACAGATATCTACATATCTGTATATTTTAATGAATATAGTCTAATGATATATGGAGTTTATTATATATAAATTGTCTCTATCTTTAGGGCTTTTATGCTTTTTAATGGTGCTGATCCAATATTTTAGGAGTAAACTCCTTTAACTAAAATAAACTAATTTCTGACTAGATAGATAGAACATTGCATTCTTAATTAAATGCAGAGTTCTCTGACTTATTGGATCTAAAAAATCCACGAAACTATATTCCATGTAAGATTTATTGCAAGAGAAACACAAAATCACACTTCACCATAAAAAGAACATAAAACTTAACAATAGTAATTGTACAAAGTGTTTTACAACTCAAAAAAGGGAAAGAAAATAAAGCACTAAAAAAAGGAAAAACATCTCATGTATTCAATAAGAAATTAAATAAGGCTGAATCCAGGCAGGCTTACTTCTAGAGAAAGATACCAGTATCATGGGTAAAATATTTTGATTATTAGAGAATAATTATTAATTGGTAAGGGGGAAAACATTTGATAGACTTCCTTTAGCCTTTTAAAAGGCAATTGGTCTTAATAACTACATGCAAATTACTATTTTGCTTTCTTTCAGAAAAAGGAAATATTAACTGAAGATCACTCAATAGATTCAAAGTTACTCTGCTATCACTAACTTTCACTGATTCATGCAGCTTCTGATTCACAAAAGAAGGGGAAGGGGAAAAAGAAAGAAAAAGCTGGCTATTCCAAATTAAATGTTATTGTTTGTTTCTATTGCTTTGCTCATTAATGATGGGGGATAACTAACAAATACGCTGGTGCCCCAATGAAATGGTTCGTTGTGCCTATTGATAATAAAAATGTTCCATTACTTCACAAAATGCCCAGATAACACATTTCTCCCATTAAAATCATTATGAAATTCCAGTTAATTTAAAAAAAAGGCATGTCAATACATCCACCGCAATTTTGAAAATACTTAAATGCAAAAAAACCCGTTGCCTTTAGTTTGTTTTCAGGTCTTGTTCTTTTGTAATAAGGATGCATTTTAATTGCATTATTAATTGAAGGCAAAGCAACATATTTATCTGATCTACTAACACTAGATTAGACAAGTGGATTAAAAACAACTTGCAAGAGAGTTTCCTACGTACAGCTATCATGCTGGTTTTGTATCATTAAAATGGCTCCTAAACAAGCAGATTAGCTGATTAATTGATGATTAAGACTGCAGGAAGATCAGTCATTACACAGAGAAACTCCTTGCATGCACACACAGAGCTAACTAATTGACAGGTACACATGAATTGGAACAACCAGCCTCCGAAAGCATTATTGTAAAAGTAGATATAAATACTTGCCGCAGCCTCCTTATTTCCCCCCCACCCCTCAATCCCACACACCCCTTCCTCAACATGTTTTAGACACACGCGTTAACTGCTTCTTTTAAGTTCAAGTTGGATTGTCTAGAATCTGCATGGTTACACGTGCGTGCGAGTGGGTGGAAGAAGATACTTCCAAGCAGTAGGACTACATTCGGAGAGGGGCGGCATACAAATCTAATAAATAATAATAATAAATAATAATAATAATAATATAAAAGTTAGCATCTGAGCATAAAGATAACCTTGCTGCTTCTCCATGAAATTCATAGAACATATGCCCTGTCATAAATTGAACTTCCATACCAAATCTTTGAAAGAACTTGGAGAAAAGTTCCTTGGTTGTATTGATCAGATGACTGAGGGTTCACAGCTACTGTTTTTATGTCCTGCTAGGTCTGCCTGAACAGTCCTGAAGCCATTTCTTATTATCCAGAGGTAAACACCAATTTGTCTGCTGTAAAACTGATACAAATCCCACTCTTATTCCAATAGAGCTCTATTGTCATATAATCGCTTTGGTGGAGGGTGGAGAAGGGGGAGGAGTGACGGCCGTCCACATAGGATTACACTGACAGCAGTCACTTTTTGTCATGAAAGATCATACAATAAATTTTCCTACCGCACTGCCTATAAAACAGACATGATTCACTAATAAATATCAATATCAAAACTTCCTATTAGGGTTTGTGCAACCCAATGACAGAGATTACAACAGTCCTTATTTCGCAATTACAAACACACACACACACACACACCCCGAAAAAAAAGGTAAAGAAAAACCTCCAGAATAAATCTATTTCAAGAAACTTTTTAACAATTTTTTTTGTCTTGCAAAGAAAAACCGACAACTTTTCTGGAAGTTCACTTCCCATATAGTTTTGAAAACAATGTTATGTATGTCCAGAGTTAAAGCAATAACAAAGGGATTCCTGATCTGAATAACCTGTAATGAAGCTTCCTATCTATAGTAAGAATTCCCTTGTGCATTTGTCAATGAGATACTATACAAAGGTGTCCTTAACAGGCTGTCTGATTGGGTACAAAGCTTTCCTGGCAAGTTCAACAGACCAGAGAAGATTTATCAGAAGTCAGAAATCTTCTATCTGAACCTTGCCAACCCAACTTGGAAAGCATATTACAGATGATTACTGATATTATTAAAAACAATAGGAAAAAAAAACATCTGGGCCATTAACAAATTAAAATAACAGATGCAATAATTTTTTACTCTAAAAATATAAAAGGGGGATAGTAGATGCATCTTTATCTTAAGAACCTTAATATCACAACTGTTTAAGAAGAGGACGTGTTAATTGTTTTTAAGTGGGAGGAACGTTTTACTACAGCTTTCCCTGTAATACATTTTTAGGTACATTTTTAAGTCAAGAAAGGGGAAACGTTTTAAGGCAGCTTTCCCAACTTTTTTCTCCCCACAATATATTGTGACAAGTGCCTGTTTGATAGATGTTCTCCTTGATAAACGACTTGTTCAAAAGAGACACAGTAGCTTTCATTTCCTGACCAGAACACACTTTTAATTTGCACCAGAAGAATTGCTGGAGTGTGACTGGTTCCTGATTCTGGATGTTTTGCCTCTGACAGGCCCCCACCCTCCATGAAACAAAAATAAGCAGGAGGCACATCTGCAGACAATGATCACAGCCACACAATTTGGTTGAGTCATTATAATAGAGATGCAGAAGAGATTATATTTGTTAGCGCTCGTGGACTCCCCCCCCCCCCAGCCAAAGGATGGGTGCAATTTCTCAACCACTCTGTAAGTTAAGCTATTCTACTAGGAAACTGAGAAGCAGGAATGTGGATGGAGTGAAAAGCATGCAAAGGGGGGGGGGGGGGAGGAAATACACATGTGCCGTACAGTATATACAAAACGGGAGAGCCCAAGGCATGATTACTACCTATTACTACGGTTGGAATCATCTTCCTCATCCTCCTTCTCCAGGAACAGCATTTAAACAGTGGCAACGATTCACCCCATCCAATTTCAGCTCTCAGCATACTATCCAATTCCCGATTTAAAATTTATAAATGTAATACCCTCATCACAAGCAGCAGGTCCAATCTGCTGTGAATATATATTACAGCTTTAACATCACAGAGGGAAATCTCCCATCTGGCAATCACATTCTCTCCAACAGCTCTAGGAAAGGGGGGGTGGGTTATATGAGAGAGAGAGAGAGGGAGAGAAAGCCTTGTCTTTTTGCTCTCCTCTCTCTCATTCCCCTCCCATTTAAAATGAGTCAGGGTTGATTATTTGCATCTAAAATAAACCCTGCTGTATTGATCATCTCAAAGCCAACAAGTTCCAAATTATAGATAGATAGATAGATAGATAGATAGATAGATAGATAGATAGATAGATAGATAGATAGATAGATAAAGATACTTTCTATTGTGATAGCAGTTCTGTTTTATTCTATTGGAAATATATAGAAATCTTCATCATTCGCTTATGGGCAAGGCCGACTTGGGCAACTACTTCTGAATCGAATGCAGTTATGTGCCGTTATGAAAAATCAATGGCCAACTCTGTCCATGCTCCAGCCAACAGCCCGACCAATGTCCATGTGTTTCTACCCTAATCCGTATTTGTCTCTAATTTAAAAGCAGATACATTCTTGGCCTTTCCCCCTTGGCACAAATTCCCAAACTTATAAACGAAATATTAATCTGCCGATATGGTTTCCTGGGCTTCTACCAATGGCCTTGTGTGCATTGCACTGGACAGGTATATTCCAATTCTCTCTGTTTCATCAGGCATGCCTACCATGACCCTTTAAAAAAATACAATATCTCCTCTTAGAATAATTGTTCACATCTCCTACAACATCTGATGGTTGTTCCATTTGCACAGCAGAGCAATGACAAGCCGCCAGATGGAAAACAGGATAGAAAATATACAGGCCGTTATTAAACTGGAAGACTGAAACTGGGGAGGGGGAAGGTTTGCAGGAAACAGAGGCATTTATTAGAAGATCACTAGAAAGGGTTTTATTATCCTCATCTAAACCCCGGTGGAAAAAAAATGAAAAAGAGGGAGACCTCAATTGAAAAAATAATAACTACACTTGAAAAATAAACAGGAAACCATAGCGGTATAGGAAGGCTTAGCTGTGTGCGTGGTCTCTCCTCCCTCCTCCTTTTACAGTGAGCAAGTTGACTAATTTACATCCTATTTGAGTGTACATGGTGCTCTGCTAGTAACATGCAACTTTAGCTTCATAACAGAAAAAAAGTAAGTCTGTTCAAAGCAGAAAATTAGAAATAAAATAATAATAAATAAAATAAGGCGGTGCACACCCGCATATCCACACACATCTTATTTATACACCTAAAGCTTTATTGTTAACCTTGTTACAGGGATCTTCAGCAACATGCAAAGTCCTCCGAAATGTTCACCATGCTCTTTTAAAAACAAAAGGAATACTGTCCATAGCACAACAACAAAAGTAAACGAGATTCCCAAACACACCTACCATAAACACTGGTGCTACTGATCATTTCTTGCTGGCAGCACAAAAAAAAGCTGAATTGGAATTTTTTTTCTCTCCTCCTCTCCTCCTTCTTCTTCTTCTCACAAGCAGGAATTCCAAAGGTTGCTTTTCATGAATGCCACTTTTCCTCTCCGCTATCAAATGTCACTGCCTTGAAACGTGGGCCTTTTCGTCAGGTATTCATTTAACCTACATGCATATAATTAAGAGGGAAAGCAACATCAACAAAAAGGGAATCTCAGATCAGAGAAGAAAGAAAGGGGGGGAGAGAAAGAGAGAGGGGGGGGAGAGAGAGAGAGAGCACATGACCAGCAATACAAGTCCATGTCAATTTCACTCACTCCTATTGAAACTAACAAGAGCTCCAGGGAAGATAGTAATAGGATCAGTGGGTTGTATATACCAGTAAATTATACATCTTCCTCTCAGTTCCAAGCCAACAATACGCCCACCGTGCCATGCCCCCCCTCAATGATGAGGTGCTTACATTTTTTCTGCATCAGCTTCTCAGATACCGTTCACACACACATCCCTCACCCTTAACTTTTCCCCATCCTTATTTACACTGATTTGCTTAAAAGTTTAGTTCCTCCAATTGCACTCAAGCCACCAACACGTAACCGCTTCGCCTAGAACTTGAAAAATAAATAGAGCCCCCCCCCCGCTTCTTTAAGTGAAAGTGGCTTAATTAGGAGGGGAGCGCAATCCATCTCTCAATCCCGAATTCTTTACTCCGTCTCTCCGCACTATTGTTAGCAAGCGATTGGGGGGGGGGGGGGGAGCTCTAAACTGCGATTGTAATCGCTCTTTACTTTCTACACCGCGCTTTAAAACAAGGGGGGGAAGAGAATTGGGGGTGGGGGCAAACGAGAGAATAAACCCAGACTTGGCGATTTGCAATATAGATATACAGTATATGTATTTATATGTCTAGATTTAAAAGCACACATTTTTTAATGATAAAAGCTCGGGGAATTTAGAGCGTCCGCGCGCCAGCTCGAGATGCGTTTAAAATTGCATTATTATTATTAATAATAATATTATTATTATTTTAAAAAAGAGAACGGGCGGAGGGGAAAAAAAGAAGGAAAGAGAAAGAGAAAAGGGAGTCAGAGAAGGGCTTACCTGGAGGGTCGGGCACAATCGATTCTGACGGCGCGCTGCTGACGGCTTGGGGCTCGGGTGAAGCGAAGACGCTGCCTCCGATTTGAAATCATTCCAAGTTTTTGAAGGGAAGACCGACCGCAGCCTCTGCCATGTTGGAATTTCAAACCCAAAACAGCTGCTTTGCAAAGAGCCACCATGCCAGCAGCCTGGACGCCTGCGCAGAGCGCCGCCGAGCCAAATTCAAATCACTTTCACACTATAAAGAGCCAAAGATCAGTTTGCAAAAAAAAAAAAAAAGGAGGAGGAGGAGAGGAGGGGATTGGAGGAAAGGAGAAAAAAAGAGAGAGAGAGAGGGAGAGAGAGGGACGCACCAGATTCAGGAGCAGCTAAAGAGGCTCTCAATGGCCGCGCTGCCGCTGCCGCCGCCGTTGCCGCCGCGCCGCCACCACCACCACCACCGCCGCCGCGCAAGGCCCCTGGCTGCACAGGTCAGGTTACATGGTAGGGGCCGTCGCTTGCCAGAAAACATGCAAACACCGCCCGGAGGTGGCCGGGAGGTCATGGTAGAGCAGCCAGGAAGCTCGCCCTCCCTCCCTTGCCGCGGCTCCAACAGGGCGAGCGGCAAACTGAAGGGAGTCGGGATCCCCGCTCCCAGCTTCGCCTCCTCCGGCTCTCGCGGCGACGGAGAGACTTCGCGGAGCTCCGGCGGCTTCTCTGCCGCCGGGGTAGCTCCATATCCCCAGTCCCATCCTTCCTCCACTACCCCCTTCTCCCCCCCCCCTCCCGCGCCGGCGAGCCAAGCGAGCGCCTCTGGCTTCCCCTCCCCCTCCTCGCAACCCCTTTGCGAGAAGAAGCGGGAGCGGGCGGCTTTCGCTCCAGCCCCCCTACCGCGTCTCGGAAGCACCGGCGGCTCCGTGCATCCCCGGTCTCTCCTCTCGGACTCACTCCGAGAGACTTTGGGAGGCCGGGAAGGAGCCGGGACGGCAAAAGCGAGGGGTGGGGGGGGGAGCGCACGAGCGCGAACTTGTGAGGGAGAAAGCAAGAAGCTGCCGGGCTGGCAGCCCGAGCCCGGGACTTGCCCGCCGGTGTGCGCGGGAGGAAAGTCACACGGGCTACACACTCCTTCTTCCACGGGGAAGACGGGGTGTGTGGGGAGGGCGAGGGTGGTGGTGTCTTTCTACCCAGGTAAGGGAAGGTGCGGAGAAAAGGGGATGGCAAACCTGGTCGCGGGCTAGCGACCTGAGGCGACGTGTGAATAAACGCTTTTGAGTCGTTTGTTTTGTTTTGTTTTTTTCCTCGGCTACCTTTCCTTTGCGCGCGCCGTGTCTATGTACAGTATATACATACTGCTCAAAAATAAATAAATAAAGGGAAAACTCAAATAACACATCCTAGATCTGAATGAGTGAAATATTCTCACTGAATATTTCATTTGCACAACTATTCCATTTGCACAACAGCATGTGAAATTGACTGTCGATCAGTGTTACTTCCTAGGTGGACGGTTTGATTTCACAGAAGTTTGATTTATTTGGAGTTATATTGTGTTGTTTACGTGTTCCCTTTATTTATTTATTTATTTATTTATTTATTTATTTATTTATTTTTGAGCGGTGTATATTTTTCTTAGTCGTGCCGCTCTTTTTCTGGACACGGATTGACTTTTTAACGGCACCATCCTAAACGCTGCTCCAACCCCCTTTTATATCGAAAAAGAAAAAAAAACTATTCCCCTTCTAAACATAAAAAAGTTGACCCCTTCCTTAGAACCAAGCCTTTGCAACTCACTGAGGCTTTATTTTGGGGCGAGCGTGCCTACACCCCCCTCGTGGAACTCTTGAGGGTCTCTGTTTTAAACGATCCTTTTTAGAACTTGGCTACAATTTTTCCATGGGGGGGGTAGAGCTTCTGGTGGCATCTAAAGATTAGCATTAATTATGGCACAGCGCTTTCGAGGAATTTCATCTGATCCACCAATTATCCTAATTTACAGGTGTATATAGTTAATTGTTACTCTTCGGTATTTCATTTCCCTTCCCATCTCACTATTTTCATTTCCCATCCATATATACATGAGAATATTTCATTCATTCAGATCCAGGATGTCTTATTTGAGTGTTCCCTTTATTTATTTTTTTGAACAGTATGTATGTATATATATATATATCACATGTTTTTGCTGAATTTTTAAAATTAAGGGAGACTAGGATAGCAGTATTTTGGCCTTGTTCTGGCCTCATCAGCTAGCCATCCAAAAGAAAACATACACACACACACACACACACACACACACTATATATACTGCTCAAAAAAATAAATAAAGGGAACACTCAAATAAGACATTCTAGATCTGAATGAATGAAATATTCTCATTGAATACTTTGTTCTGTACAAAGTTGAATGTGCACAACAGCATGTGAAATTGATTGTCAATCAGTGTTGCTTCCTAAGTAGACACTTTGATTTCATAGTAAGTCCCATTCTGTGTTTTAAGTGCCTCTTAGTAAATATCCCTGAGTTTATCGTGTGACTCTCTCTGCCCACCCCAATAGGATTGTTTAGAAGTAAATCCATGTTGTTTTAGTAGAACTTTCATCTTTAGAAACATCCAAAGCTTTGGACTGTACCTCAGTATTACCTATTGGTTGAGGGTGCACATCACAAAAGCCACTGATTGTTCTAACAATGTCTTATGGATTGTTAGGGTCATGGGGTTTTATTTACTGTTGTTGCTCGACTTCTTTTTTATTATTGTACTGTTGTATTGTTTTTATTGCTGTAAGCCTTCCCGAGTCCTACGGGATTGGGCAGCATAGAAGTCAAATAAATTAAATTAAATTATTGAATATGCTCATCCTTTATTTATGGTTTGCAAACACAGAATTAAACAAATATTTAGGTACAGTGTATGAACCTGACAATTATGCCCTTAGTATGGATTATTATTCCTGGCTATTAAATGGGATCTATCTTTGAGCCACATAGTATTCTCTCATCTTGTATAAATAAATATTAACTCACAGATCGAGCGATGGGATGAATATTAGTTAACATTAGAATGGAAATCTTCATATTGTTCACTTCCATAGAACTGAAAACATTCCCACCAGCTTTAAGCATTAAGTGTTTGGGGAACAACTAACTATTCTGCCACAAGTTTGTTACAGTAATATGATTTGATGCGACATCCTTTGTAATGCAGGCAATGATTCATAGCCTCACAAATAGCTGCCACTGTAATCTACTGTGTTTTGAGATGTAAAGATACATACATCTTTCTATATATCTTTACATCTGTCTTTGACAGATTTAAAAATATGAGCAATTAATTAATGCAGTAGATAAATAACTGCTTTCCAAATGTTTCAAATCTAATTCCCATCAGCCGATCTATCTACCGTGGTTGACAACAAAGGTTCTTGGGAATTCTAGTTATTATTTCCAGAGGCATTGGATTGCTTACTTCATTGTTTCTCCAAGCTAGGCAATTTCAGATGTATGGAGCAGCATGGCTGTTGCTGAGATCAGGTAGCAGAAGTCCACCCCTTGGAGTTACCAAGCTTCAAAGGCACCGGTCTCAAATACTTGTGATAAAATAAGCTTGCTGGCAAATTCTATCAATGCTTGTTCAACAGAAGAAGTCGTTCTCTGAAATTTTCAGTGAAATTTTCTCCCAGATACACAGCTTGGGACTCACCAGACACGCTTACCAGATAAGCTCATGTAATGCATGTAATAGTGAAATGGGTCTAGTTAGTTACTTCTGCGTCAATAAACTTGATCCTTTCTAGAAGCTTCAATTTCATTGCAACCTCTCAATATAATATTCAGTTCATCTTGGTTTTTAGCATAAAAGTATAAAATATCATTGAAAGGTTCTCTTTGAATGACACTGAACACAAACTAGTCAATCATGTTTTAATTTAAGTGTATTCTGTTTGGCTTATAGAACAAACAGATCTGGACTACAAATATATATAAGTCCATTAGATGGCAGTAAATCATTTTTAGAGTTTTTCTGAATCTATGGAGCCTTCTAGTGGATATACAGAGCTTCACAGCCTGGATCAGCTCTATCCACTTCTCTCCATCGAAAAATGGCTACTTTCCAGCACTTGATTAGATTAGATTTATTGGATTTATATGCTGCCCATCTCCGTAGACTCGATCATTGAAGTAGGCTTAGATGGTACAATATCAGTGGAAAATGTTTGTAAAACCTTGTTAGACATCTGCATTTTGAATATATAAAGTAGTGAAACTCCAGTGAACTTCATCAGAAATTGCACATCCAAAATGGAGTAACTTTACTTGCTCAGCCTAATGTCCCAGCAACTCCCAGCATGCAGACCTCAACACATGCCCAGAGTTAGTTTAGTTCTTGGGCCAACATGATTTACCACATTTGTTACACAAAGCATGATTTCCCTAGATATAAAATGTAATATCTTGACTTGGGAAAAAAAGGTAGAGAAGAATTAGTACAGTGGAAGAGATTTTAATTATGGGGTAGGTGCGTGTTTAAATTGTACACACCATCTACATGGTATTCAGTTCAATTTCTGTAATCATCTTTAAAACATTGGGGGTTTTTTAAAAAAAAAATTAAACTTGAAAAGTCTATGCGTCCTGAAAATGCATTTCTGAAAAATGTCTTTTATCAGCTGTAACCAGGTTTTCAAGTTTTGGTACTAATAAATGGTTTTAAATACTTTTAGTGCCTTTTAGAGAGCTCTGTTGTGCCTCTAAGGCAGTCATTCTCAACCTAGCCTTCTTGAAATGTTGGAAATTCAATTCCTGTGCTTTCTGAGGATTCTGGAAGATGAAGATCCAGCACCTAAAAAGCACTAGAATAGGAAGCCTGTTCTACAAGGATAATGATCCTAGCCCAGGAGTTATTTACTACTCCTCAGAATGCTACATACATGCTGACTCCACTAGTAACTCAAGAGTTGTAATTTCTGAAGTACAGACAGTGAAGGGCTGCAAAAAATTTTACTACTACACTGTGGACGTGGCTTATTTTGTGGGTGTGGCTTGCCGGCCATGTGACCAGGTGGGAGTGGCTTGACGATCATGTGACAGGGGTGGCTTAAAGGTCATGTAACTGGCTTAAAGGTGGCCAACCTGATGTCACTCACGTCAAGGGTTTGGGTTAGGGTTAAGGTGCCTTGCCTCTCCTTGCCTAAAAGAGTCACAATTTCCCTATCTATTTACTATTACTGAACATCCGAAATATACTATTTAATTCTATGTACCGGTATATATGCCATATGTGTACATACATATTACACACAGGCACACAAAAATATACACTATCTACTATATAAAGTATATGTACACACACACACACACACACACAGTTCTTCTAAAATTATACACATTAAACCTCATTTACTGTGATAGGAAAACATACCCAGAGCCCAGAAGGGAAAAAAAGGCAAAAAACCAAATTTTTTCTACCCGTTCTGTGTACCTGACCGTACCCGTAGGAGCCCACCACTGAGTACAAATCACATTCTGGGAGAGACCCTAGGTGGGAAGATGGAATTTAGCAGCTGGAATTAATATTTCATTGCTTGGAGTCTGCAAACTTCTTAGATTAGCTCCTTCTCCTTTGGACCCTACTTTTGGAAGTCGTCATCATCAAGGAGGATGGTTTCACATGTATATAAGAGTATCTCATAATATTTGTTCATATCTGTCCCATGTCATTGGGACAGATGAATGGGATTCAATCCCATTTAATCCTGTCATTTCACTTATGAAATGCCTTCAGTGAGGTTTTGCCTGATATCAACTTGGAAATGAGTTGGAATCCCACAAATAATTTTTTCGTTCATTCATTTATTTCAGGGTGGAATCCTGGAAATAGAATCTTACAGCATTGTTCAACCTGTGGATTTTGTTTTCTTAATCCTGCGGGAATTACATGGTATTGATTTAGTGCATGCAAAATTGGGAAATTTTCAATAGAGGAGACTCCTCCAGACGCTGCTTCTAACAATTACCCATGCCAAATGAATCTGTAAGGTACTTCACTGAGGCAAATCAAAGCCACTTTGCACAACTATGCCTATAACTTATGAATGCTGTAGAATATTTTTACATGTGCTAGGATCTCTTGACTGGGGAATTTTGGGGACTGTAGCCTAAAGTCATGAAGAAATCAGCAGCTAGAGAAGGCTGCGAAAAGCAGATACAGCCTCTTACTATCTGACCACTTTTCTCCATCAATTCTGCTGGACAGTGCTCTGCCACTGAATATGGTGTACAGTGGTACCTCTGCTTAAGAACTTAATTCATTCCGTGACCAGGTTCTTAAGTAGAAACGTTTTTAAGTAGAAGCAATTTTTCCCATAGGAATCAATGTAAAAGCAAATGATGCATGCAAACCCATTAGGAAAGAAATAAAAGCTCGGAATTTGGGTGGGAGTAGGAGGAAGAAGAGGAGGAGGACAGTCGCCGCCGAAGGAAGAAAGTGAGGTGAGGGGAATAAAAAAAATCCAAAACTTTAAGGCTTAAAAAAAAAAGAGGTACTGTGAGGTGGCGAGGAGGAGCACGCGCCTCCAATACACCCGGCGAGAGGCTGCCTCCCATACACTGCCTCCAATACACTGCTACCTCTTCCTTCCCATGCTGAAGGGCTCCCCTCTCCTTTCACTCACTCACTTTGTAGCCGGCACTTTTCCTTCGCTGTGGTGACTCCTCAGCTGCCCAGACCAAAGGAAGTGTTTCTTTTCTCTGGGCGCTGGCAGAGTTTATTCTCTATCCAAGTGCCCAGAGAACAGAAAATGCTTCGTTTGCTTTGGACTGCCAAAGCCTCCTTAAGCGCCACTGAAAGGCTCCTATGGCAGCCCAGAAAAGCCCGAGATGGCCAGGGTTAAAGGGGGAAGGGCAGGAAACTGGCCAGGCCTTCGTGCCGCTCTCAAATTTCCTGGGAATTTTTTCTGGGCTCTGGTTTATAAGTAGAAAATGGTTCTTAAGTAGAGGCAAAAAAACCTTAAACACTCGGTTCTTATCTAGAAAAGTTCTTAAGTAGAGGCACCACTGTACTATATTTGCAATTTAATGCTCTTGGGTTTTTTTAAATATGGATACCACTTTAGTTTATTGTAGATTATTTAGTTTATTATAACTCTCCTTGGTTAGAATGCCTTATTGCAAAATGATTCTACTGACTGTCAATAGTTCGATCCTGATGGGGCTCAAGTTTGACTCAGGCGTCTATCCTTCCAAGGTTCCATTCTTCCAATCCTCCAGATTGTTGGGGGCAATATGTTGACTCTATAAACTGCTTAGAAAGGGCTGTAATATACTTGAGATTAATGTCTAGGTTGATGGCAGATAAAGTAAAGGCATAAAATGCATCAATTTCTTTCCTTTGCATCCTCCATAGGATCCACCTTATTGGTATGAACACTACTTTCATTCTGTCAGATGATCCATTTGAAGGACAGATATGAAGAAGGCCCTAACAGTTATTAATCTCTATGTGCTTTTCTGTGCTGGAAGAGCAGAAGGACATGTCTAAAGACCATTAGCTGTTTCCATACCATGTTGACCTATATTGAACCTTAAACATATCTAAGATCATTCTGACACTATGATATAGTTCAAAGCTGTTCACTTTTGGGATGACATGCTGTTTGTCAGAATGAAATTCTGCCAAAGTAGCAATCATGTTTTTCATTAATTGAAGGCATGTGGCCACCATAAAACAGACACTGTTATATCTAAAAGTTAATGTAGGGCAGTGGCTACACTTTGAAGTAGTCCACAACACTTCTTACTTCAACTCACCAAAAAAGAGGTCAATTTTAATTCAATTCAATTCAATTTATTAGATTTGAATGCCGCCCCAACACCTCAATGTCCTTACTTGAGTAACTTGGAAAAATCAACATTGGCTTTCTCAAAAGTGTCATACAGTACAACTTTCTAATTGGATGCATATTTGCTTAGAAGTAATTCAAATGAATTTATGTCTAGGGTTCTATTGTAAGCTCCCCAGAATCACTCTTAGTGATGAGCAGCTATATAAATTTTATAAATAAATAAGAACCTCTTAGTATTATATAATGGGGCCCAGATTGCATTATGATCCATTTTCTCCTTTAATTTTATATGTAAGGTATTAACACCTCTTACTGATTTATAGTAAAATATAACAAAGGATGATAAAGCAAGAATTACGTAGAGGAAAACTAATTGTTCAACATAATTCCTTTCTGCACTAATTCCCTAAATGGGAGATATCAATTAGCAATCTTGCACATTGCCAATACAATACCTTCTGCAATAAATTTCATAAAATTACAATTTATTTTAAAGCTCATCATTTGTAATTCTATTTTCGTAAGATGATTTGATGCGTGAGTCTTTTCATTTCAAAGGTCTGCTAATCGTCTTCACAAAAGAATTTATTCAGGTCCTTGACCTTCACCTGATATAACTGCATCATATTATCAGAATTAAAGATATTTTAAGTGATGCTCAATTTTATCAAGGCGAAGGGGAGGGAGTCAAAGACACAAACTATGGGCTCCAAATTTAGTGATGGTTTCAGTCTTATTGCAACAAACCTTGATAGGATATAATAGAAATGTGCAAAGCTTGAAGGGGATGTTTTGATTTGAAAGAGATTCAGTCAAATTGCATGTTCAAATTGATTTCAGATGTTCGATCACATAAAGTGCTTTCAGACCATTTCAGTCTTATTCAAAAACTATTTGGTGGACTTCCTGTTGCTCTCTGACTTGGCAGAGTCTGAGACATTGTAGCTTTCATTTAGTATACAGGTGAAATTGAACAAGGTTGACCAGCATGATGAACTCCATGGCACTGGCATATATTGCTGGCCAAATACAGTACTTTTATCACCTCTGGAAATCTTGCCTATTACAACAGGTGGGTTTTTTTGGCATTTTCCTACAAGAATTTGCTTAGAAAGGTTCAGATAGGAGAGAGAATAAAATATCTGATTATCTGATTAGTTCTTTTCTATGAGATTCTTTACCTTCAAATTCATCATACTATTCGTTTAATCTATAGTATAGTTCCTATTAGTCTTGGTATGTTGCCTGTCTCAAGTCTTCAGCAATTTCATTCTTGCTTCTCACTGTCTCTCTCTGACTTTCTGTCTCTCTCTGTCTCTCTCTCTCTGTCTCTCTCTCTCTGTCTCTCTCTCTCTCTCTGTCTCTCTCTCTCTCTGTCTCTCTCTCTCTCTGTCTCTCTCTCTCTCTCACACACACACACACACACACACAGATACTTCCTAATATCACTTGTCTGCTCAGTCTGATACTGAGCATGCCTTCTTCATGCATGAGTCTGAGGTCTAATGAAATAATAGGTTTTTCTTTCTAAAGTATCAGAGAGGGGGTCCTCCTGGTTCAAACTGGTTTGCCTAAACCTGCAGCGACCAGCTGGTGATGTCATGATGACATCACAGAACTTGTTTGGTCGTTGCAGGTCTATGGGTGCCGCCATGTTTTTAAAAAAAACAAATTCTGAGCATGTGCAAAAGCCGAGTTTCTGCACCGTGCATTCAGTTGCCGTCGTGGTTTTGGCTTTTTTTAAAAAAAAATTGATATTTTGCCACTGTGAATGTGTGCATACGTAAAGTGCCCACCCACCCATGAGGCACACCCACATGGTACGGGAAGAAGTGAACTGGAAGCACAATAAGTTAGAAGACACCCCTGTACAGTATTATGTATGCTGTAATAACCCATGTGCAATTATGCTCTAATACAATTGCTCAAGCAGCATAGAAACAAAATTCTTTAAAAAGTCTGTTTATCTATAAGCTGTGCTGACAAGCCTGTAAATTAAGAAATAAAAGTTGTCAGAAGGTAATATTACTATCTGTTCACAACACATTGTTATTATTATAAATCCAAAACTGAATAGAATAGAATAGAATACTTTATTTGGTCAACTGTGATTAGACAACCAAGGAATTTGACTCCGGTTCATAAGCTCTCAATGTACATACAAAACAACAGAATGATGATGATGATAATGATGAAATCATAGCTGCCAGGTATGATTAATGTGAAATCACAGCTGTCAGTTCTTTAGGTAGTATTGATTACATATGTAGCAAGTTCTTCCCAAGAACCTAGGATATTGTGATGTATTGACACAGTATAGCTACTGTATATACAGTAATCCCTCGCTACTTCGCGGTTCATCTTTTGCGGATTCGCTACTTCACGGGTTTTCAAAGGGGGCTTAAATCATTGAAAATTTTAAATCCATTAAAAATTCATAAAATTCTACAGTACTACTGTACTCTATTAAAGAATCTGGTAGGATATCACATGTACTGTAGTTCCAGCTGAGAAACATTGTAGAATGACTGTTTAATGCAAAGGGTGGGTTTTAAAAGTCCAAATACTCGTTAAATACATTAAAAACCATCTTTCCTCTACTTCACGGAAATTTGTTTTTCACAGGTGGTCTTGGAACGAATCCCCCGCGGAAAATGAGGGATTACTGTATATCTATATATATAGATCCAAGTATGGCCTTTTTTAGTTGACAGCTGGAAAGTTGGTGAATGGGTATATTTTATAAGTGCTCCCCAAGATTTTTTGGGTATGGTGTGCTGATATTGTTTATTTTTAATTTCTACTTTGGTTCAGAACAACTTCTCCACAGGATTTTCATTGGACAAGACAGATATTACTGTGCTTTCTGTTCTGAATTGCTGTTATCTCTGCCTTCAAGAAAAGTGCAAGAGGAATAATAATAATAATAATAATAATAATAATAATAATAATAATAATAATAATAATTTATTAGATTTGTATGCCGCCCCTCTCTGAAGACTCGGGGCGGCTCACAACAAGGATAAAAACAATATTATAGTGGCACAAATCTAGTATTAAAAGAAATAACTAAAACCCTATCGTATTAAAACCAGATAACACATACATACCAAACATAAATTATAAGGAGCCTGGGGAAAAGATGTCTCAAATCCCCCATGCCTGGCGGTATAGGTGGGTCTTGAGGAAGTTTATGGAGGGTGGGAGCAGTCCTAATCTCCGGGGGGAGTTGATTCCAGAGGGCTGGGGCCGCCACAGAGAAGGCTCTTCCCCTGGGCCCCGCCAGATGACATTGTTTAGTTGACAGGACCCAGAGAAGGCCAACTCTGTGGGACCTTATCGGTCGCTGGGATTCGTGCGGTAGCAGGCGGTTCCGGAGGTACTCTGGTCCAATGCCATGTAGGGCTTTAAATAGTTCAGATAAAGCATGTTGCAGTGAAACTCTTGAAGCCAGATCCTGTTTAAGGGCAATGTTTTTTATAGCAGGGTCCCTCAATCCACAGGCCATGGACTGGGAACAGTCTATGGCCTGTTAAGAACCTTCTTTCAGGTCTTCAGCAATTTCATTCCTGCTTCTCTATTCATTTGCACATACATAGGATATAGGTTGTGTGGGAAAGCATCCCCTCCCTTACTGTCGTCTCCCCCCCAAAACAACTGTGTTCCACAAAATGGTCCCTGGTGCCGAAAGATTGGGGAGCCACTACTTTATAGAATCTACAATCTCTGCTATTTTGTAACTAGACACAAAAAATATTCTACTGTTTGTACATTGCCAAAAAGGACATTAATAGAATATCAGAGCATAGTTAATTCTGTGGGGCAGATTTACAGGAAATGAATATTTTTAACTGGGGACATTTTTGGTATTGTTTTACAATATCTTTTCTCCAGAGGTCGGAGGAGAAAAAGAACTTGAAAAAAAGGCTTTTATTTAATAAAAGTTTAATAAGTAGCTTAATAAATATGTATTTGTAGCTATTTTAAGTCATCCAGGGGAGATGGGTGGTTAAGAAATACGAAATATAAATGTAAAGTTTAGCTTGAAATAGAGGAAAGGTATATAACTTTGTATACCTTTTTGCTATATTACTATATAAAAAATGCTACCCCTTACTGCATGTTATTCATGCCCAAATCCCAGCGGTCAATTAGGTCCCACAAAGTTGGCCTTCTCTGGGTTCCGTCAACTAAACAATGCCATCTGGCAGGACCCAGGGGAAGAGCCTTCTCTGTGGCAGCCCTGGCCCTCTGGAATCAACTCCCCCCGGAGATTCGAACTGCCCCTCCTCGCCTTCCGCAAAATGCTAAAGACCCATCTCTGCCCCCCCTTTTCTCTATTGATTATTGATTAGCTGGACCGAATGTGTATGACTGTGTAGTTAATGGGTTTTTTATACATGTATTTTAATTTATACATGTATTTTAATTTAGTTTAAATTTTAACGTTAGATTTGTCTTATATTGTATTACTGTCTTGTTGTGAGCCGCCCCGAGTCTGCAGAGAGGGGTGGCATACAAATCTAATAAATTCAATTCAAATTCAATTTAATTCATGAGTTTGCATTGGTTCAGATGTTGAAATGATGCGGTATTTAGCTAATACCGTAATTCCAAAAGTCACGATTCATCACAAATGCTAAGTTTTGGTCAGTGGCATCTGATGTAGATTTTCTTTATAAGATGTGTTGTTGTTGTCTCCTGTTTCTGACTTCTGAGGATCTGTTTCTAAAGGCAGAAGTTTCTTCAGAATAGAAAGGAATAAGGAAAATTTAAATCTTTGCTGGAAAGAGTGCTTTCAACAAAAGTAAAGATCATCTCAACAGAAATTATAGAGCTTTTCCAAATAAAATATTCTAGCAAAAATATATCAACTGGTTAAGATTTTGAGCGTAAAGTCCTCGGAGAGGGGCAGCATAAAAGTCAAATCAATCAATCAATCAATCAATCAATAAAAGGGGGTTTTCAGAGCATATTTATTATTCCATTGGATTTGCATTGTACTATGGGGTCTGTTGATGTTTGAGATTAATGTGCAATTTATTAATCTCTCCAGCCCGGGATTTAAACTTAAACAAAGCAATAATTAGTCTGCCCCATCATTTTGCTATTCAGAGGGAAATACAGTATAGGTCATAAAGCTCAAGAATCTGTTAAAATCTTTCCTTCCTTCCTTCCTTCCTTCCTTCCTTCCTTCCTTCCTTCCTTCCTTCCTCCCACCTTCCCTCCCTCTCTCTTTCCTTTCCTTCCCTTTCCCTTTCCCTTTTCTTTTCATTTTCTTTTTCTTTATAATTACAAGAAAGAGATATTTCAATGCAGAAATTCCAAAATGAGTGATAGTTAGGCAGAATAAATAGTGTTGGGAATCCTGGCTCACTTGTTTTTTTGTGTGGGTGGGTGGGTGAGTATCCAGTTTGTGTTTGTTATTAATCATTAGTTTTTTCCAGGACATACTATACCTTAAAACTATCTAAATATTTAAATTCTATCCCCATCGATGTTATCTGTTGGGAAATTTTAAAAATTAAAATAAAAAAAAATACTTTCCAAGCATTTTATGTCTTATCCTAACATGTACAGTTAATAAACAACAAAACAACAACAACAACAATAATAAATTAAATCAATACTCAACACAGTTCAATTGTTCAGCAGTGACATCAAAATAAAGTTTTGACTTGAAAAATGTGCTATATTATCCAGGCAGCAAGGAAAAAAAATAGAAGGAATAGAACTGGTAAATGGAATCATAGTGAAATCATTAGCAAAGGATGATGGTTATAAAAACCTAGGCTTATTTGAAGCAGATAACAACTTGAATGGAAAAGTCAAAGAGTCAACACAAAAGGAATGCATCAGGAGGGTTTGCAAAATATTAAAATCAAAGCTGAGTGCTTGAAACATAATTAAAGCTATTAATACATGGGCAGTTCCAGTGATACGCTACTCAGCTGGAATCATCAAATGGATTTTGGCTAAACTGGAAAACTTGAATGGAAAACGCTTTAAAGGAGAAAGCAGCATCATATATAAATCTCACTTTGAAAACATTCTGGAATTTCATTGGTGCCATTAATCTTTGGTTCTGAAGGAAAAATACAGATCTGCATCCCACATATGGAGGTCACTTGAGAAGAAGTAATACGTATTGTCACCATAAAAGTCCTGTCCTTAAATCAAGACTCTAATCTTATTGAATAGGTTATTGAATAGGTTTTTTGTGACTCAATTTTGTTTGTAGCTGAACCCAAATGCAAGTCAGTTACTTTATATTCATATTGCTACAGATAGGCTTTTTTTAATTCCTAGAAATGATGTGCCTTACAAAGCTTGCTTGCCAATAAAAGAGAATAGGGTTGAAATGAGGGGTTCTTCGTGCTCTCTGAGCACCGTTATTTTCTTTTCTTTTTTTAATTAAAAATAAATTTTATTTAAATACATATACATATACAACAATAATACAAATATAAAAAGGTTTAAAAAGAAAATTGGATGAATGTGAAGCAAATCTGTATGATGGTTCTAACTATATATAGATTCTATTACATATCTCTTTTAAATATTTGTTAAATACTTTTGAAAAAAAGAAAAATAATCATAATTTATATAAGTAATCTTAAATCTCTATTTTACCATTGTACAATTTTTCACCAGGCAATTGCTCTTTGTAATTATTAATTACATGTACACCGATCACATTAGTCTTTTCTTTAACCAGCAATAAAACATATCCCAACATTTATAAAATTCGGACTCTTCCTTATTTTTTATTTCTAGCGTTAATTTATCCATCTCTGCACATGATGTGATTTTCTCAATTATTACCTCCTGGTACCACAGGAGGAGGAGAGCACGGTTATTTTCTTGCAGATGTTTCATTACCCAAATTAGTAATGCTACTAAGGAGTAGGGTTTGCTTTCACTCGAGTGTGAAAAGGGTGAGAGCGTACACGAGAGAGAGCGTGTGCATGCCCACACCCATAATGCAATTCCTCCCCCCACACATTCATGCACAACCTCCCATTCTATCCCCCAATGTACAGGGCTCAAATAAGCCTCCGGAACCTATGGATGGTGAAAAACGGATTCTAGCTGATTTTTGGCCTTCCAGATCATGGAGGTTGTTTTTGCCTTCCCCAGGATTCAGGAAAGCCTCCAGAGCCAACGGATGGCAAAAGCCAGACTCAACAGCCCAACTAGAAGTTTGGAAACAAACTTTCAGTTGGGCCATTGGGCTGTTTTTCACCCTCCCCAGGCTTCAGAAGGCTTTCCTGAAGCCTGGGGAGGGTAAAAAAACCAGACTCATCGGTCCAACTGGAAGATCATTTCTGAACCTCTGAGTTGATATAGGCCAATCCCTTGTGTGCCTTCAGGTGTGGCCCGGTGTGCCACCTTTGGCACGCCTGCCATAGGTTCGCCATCATGGTTCTAGTGGTTTGCCTAGGAGTTGCTTCACTTGCATGTCTGCAAGAAAGCAACCAAGCTCAGAGAACACCAAGAAGCATCCTTGGAAGAACACTGATGTTCTCTAGAGTTGCTGGTACAACAAGGATTTCCTCCCATTTTTGAAATGTCTTGATCAGATTTGATATTTACCCATTTGTATGTCGTTCTCTGTTGTTTCTAAAACATTTTGGGGTATAACAGTCCCACTAAGCAACACAAGTTAGGAAAAAGGATTCATGAGATTTCCACACCCTTTTTTTTTATTCTACCACTCAGTTACTTGCTGATGTAGAATTCAATACCTGAAGGTACTCAGAACACCATGAGAATGTCTTAACACCAATCAATTCACTATTTATACCTCACTTCAGTGATAGCTAAAAGTCTTAAGTAGAAACCAATGGAATTGAAAAGAAGGAGATGACAATAAATAAGGTAGGTGGGCAAGATCAGGGAGAGTGTTAGAGATACTATTTGGGAAAGATTCAGGCAATAAGACATTTGCTCATTTGTTCCATACAGTTGGACCTGGCTACGAAGAACAAAATTTTTAAAAAACAAAATGTATTGTTCTTGAGTGCTGTTGAAACTAAATGGTGAAAAAGATGTTGATAAACGTACTGTATATGAAATGTGTTCCTATCTCACAGGCTTTGAGTGTAGGGAAGACCAGGCTAGAAGATGCAAACATATGAAGATATTTAATGTCTCCTTGTGTTGAAATCCCAATAGAATACATGCCCCCTCCCTTGCTCTTCTTAGCCCTAAGGGGGAAAATAAAATCTCTGCAGCCGGTATGGATACTCATATATTGCAGTCCTTATTTTGAATTCTGGGTTCTAACCTCCCCCTTCTTCATCCATCCCCCCCCCCCAAAAAAAGGGGGAGGTTGAATTCTGATAATGCAATCTTGAAACCGCAGTTGAGGTGTTTAGAAGCACACTGAAAGCCCAAGACTTGGTATCTAAAGCTGCTGCCCAGATAGATGATTGCTGGCTGTTTTAATAATTCAAGCTGAGAAACTGGCCTTGTCAATCCCCTGAGCCTGATTTCCAGGTAAACTGGCGAGATTAGGTATTCATCAGTTATCAAAACTGGCCATATTTTCTTACTTAAAGTGTAGCACTGCACACCACCTCCAATGAGCAAAATACTGTATATCTATTTTTTTTTTCACTTAAACAAAGAGCACTGCATAATAATGCCTTATATCTCGGGCTATTATACTATATGCCACTACTCAAATGCATATAATATTTGCATATACCACACATACACATGTATGTATACATATACATAATTATATACATAGATATAATATTTACAAAGAGGAAGGAAGAAGAGATAAAGAATGTAGGAAAATATAGATTCATTGTTACTGGTGATATGTGGATGTATATGTGTATACACACACACAACACACACACACACACACACACACACACACACACACACACACATATATATATATATATATATATATATATATATATATATATATATATAATGCCTTTAAAGCTGGGGGTTTTTTGGGTAATAAACGCCACTGATACAAAGTTGCTAATGATAATTATAGAAGTGATGCTGATTTAGTCATTTCAAGAAAGCCATAGAGGCATAATTAGTGTCTGAATGGCCTCAATATTGCATTATTAGGAGGCGAGGGTGAAACTTGAAATGGGAACATCAAGGCTGATAGAAGAGAAAACATGAAATACATACATAATTCATTCCAAGATATTATGATAAAGGTTTATAACCAGAAACAATAATTTGCAGAAAGCATTTCGTGTATTGAGCTGACGGCTGCAGTCAATTGGTCAACCTGTTTAAGATCAAACAGCATTCTCCACTATTCTCAGTGGTATCTTTGTAATAAAGTAACAGCAAACAGACAATGTTTGCTTCTGGTCAGTTTTATAGAATGCTCAGTTTATCAGTCAAGACTTTAATCTCAAGCTTCATACAGTACAAAAAAGAACATTGATCCTACTGTGTTGTCCTTTAGGCCACAAGGCACGAACATTTTTACATTCACTTGTCACAGGAAAAAAAAAAGAATATAATACTCTGAATACAAGTAATAGTAAAATTATTCTTCATGTGTTTTCCCATCTCTCTATAGTATCTCTCTTCTTCCTTCCTTCCTTCCTTCCTTCTTTCCTTCCTTCCTTCCTTCCTTCCATCCTTTCCTTCCTCCCTTCTTTCATTCTTTCCATCCTTTATTTCCTTCCTTCCAAAAGGAAGAGAAAAGAAAAAGGACGGAAGGAAGGAAGGGAAAGAAAGAAAGGAGGGGAAGAAGAAGAGGGAGAGGAAGGAAGGAAGGAAGGAAGGAGGTTAGCCAAGCCATTCCATTGTTAATACAATCCAAATATTATATATGTTTCTTCTCCAGTTTCTTCAGCATAGCATTAGAACTGCAGTGCCACTAGAGGAGCTCAGTTGTTCGGTTTTGCGACAGCCATTGTGGTAAAACTTATAGAAGCCTTAAGCCTGGCACATTTTCAATAGTATCTAGAGCAGGGGTGTCAAATTCGATTTCATTGAGGGCAGGGTTGTGTTTGAAAACCTGGAGATGAAATAGTGTACACGGGAGAGGTTCAAAAACTGTTCAGATGGTGCTTAAAAAAACAACCTGCACCTGAACATCAGCAAGACCGAGGAGATGGTGTTGGACTTCTGGAGGAAGAGAGAGGAACCTGCCCCACTTTACATTGGTGGGGAGGCTATGTAGAGGGAGTCTCCTCCTTTAAATTCCTGGGAGTCCATCTCAGCGAAGACCTCACCTGGAAAAACAACACAATCCAGGTGGCTAGGGAGTCCAGAGACTCCATTCATTCATTCATTCATTCATTCATTTATTTATTTGATTTTTATGCCGCCCTTCTCCTTAGACTCAGGGCGGCTTACAACATGTCAGCAATAGCACTTTTTAACAGAGCCAGCATATTGCCCCCACAATCCAGGTCCTCATTTTACCCACCTCGGAAGGATGGAAGGCTGAGCCAACCTTGAGCCGGTGATGAGATTTGAACCGCTGACCTTCAGATCTCCAAGTCAGCTTCAGTGGCCTGCAGTACAGCACTCTACCTGCTGCGCCACCCCGGCTCATTTCTTTGGGGTCTTGCGTAAAACAGGGTGGAACAACAATTAATGACCTCCTTTTACTGGTCTACAAGAGAAAGCATCCTCGCTTATTGCATCATGGTATGGCATGCCAACTTGACAACCACGGATAGAAAAACATTACAGAGAATGGTGAGCACAGCACAAAACATTGTGGGCTGTCCCCTGATACCACTAGATCGCTAGGGCTCGCTGTCTTAAAAGAGTGAAGAAAATCCTCAGGGACCATTCACATCCTGGGCAGCACTTCTTTACCCTACTACAATCTGGAAGGAGGTATAGAAAAGCATAGTGATGTGCCGGTGCCTGGAGGCTGTTGGGGCCTGGATGGGTGTCAACAGACTCAAGCTCAACCCGGATAAGACGGAGTGGCTGTGGGTTCTGCCTCCCAAGGACAATCCCATCTGTCCGTCCATCACCCTGGGGGGGGGAATTATTGACCCCCTCAGAGAGGGTCCGCAACTTGGGCGTCCTCCTCGATCCACAGCTCACATTAGAACAACATCTTTCAGCTGTGGCGAGGGGGGCGTTTGCCCAGGTTCGCCTGGTGCACCAGTTGCGGCCCTATCTGGACCGGGACTCATTACTCACAGTCACTCATGCCCTCATCACCTCGAGGTTCGACTACTGTAATGCTCTCTACATGGGGCTACCTTTGAAAAGTGTTCGGAAACTTCAGATCGTGCAGAATGCAGCTGCGAGAGCAGTCATGGGCTTACCCAGGTATGCCCATGTTTCACCATCACTCCGCAGTCTGCATTGGCTGCCGATCAGTTTCCAGTCACAATTCAAAGTGTTGGTTATGACCTTTAAAGCCCTTCATGGCACTGGACCAGAATATCTCCGAGACCGCCTTCTGCCGCACGAATCCCAGCGACCGATTCGGTCCCACAGAGTGGGCCTCCTCCGGGTCCCGTCAACTAAACAATGCCGGTTGGCGGGCCCCAGGGGGAGAGCCTTCTCTGTGGCGGCACCGGCCCTCTGGAACCAACTCCCCCCGGAGATCAGAACTGCCCCTACTCTTCCTGCCTTCCGTAAACTCCTCAAAACCCACCTTTGCCGTCAGGCATGGGGAAACTAAACATCTCCCCCTGGGCACGTTGAAGTTATATATGGTATGTCTGTATGTGTGTATGTTAGTACAGGGGATTTTCTTAAACTTATAATATTTTAATTAATTGGATTGTATTGGATTGTTTTTCACTTGTTGTGAGCCGCCCCGAGTCTTCGGAGAGGGGCGGCATACAAATCCAAATAATAAATAAATAATAAATAATAGGCTGAAGAACAGTTTTTATCCGCTGTCAGACCCTTGAATGCAAATTAACATGATAACTATGTAGTATGATGGACTTACAAGCCTGGCGCAATGTGTAACATGTTCACACTGGTGCAACAGGACTGGATATTTGTTGATATGATTCTGTTTTCACGCTGAGGTATATTGTTTTTTAGACTTTTTAAATGTATTATTGTTATTTTAGATTCTAACTATTAGATTTGTCATTCTATATTGTTTTTATCATTGCTGTAAGCCGCCCCGAGTCTACGGAGAGGGGCGGCATACAAATCTAATAAATAATAATAATAATAATAATAATAATAATAATAATAATAATAATAATAATATTCTGCTGGGATGGGTGCACTGAGAGAGCTCAACCAATCTCATTGTACTTACGTTGTGCAGTGACAATAAAGGTTTGAAATGTCTTGGGGGCGGGCAGAGGGGCATGGCCAACTCAACGTCACTCGTGTCAGGGATGCCTGTGGTGGCCCAAGGGCTCTGGCAGTAAAAATGGGCTCCCAAGCTCCATTTTTGGCTGCGACAGCCTCCTGCAATCCTCTGCCAGTGAAAATAGAGCTCGCAGGACCTCCCAAGCTTTGTTTTCACTGGCAGAGACACTGCAGCTTGATCCTTCAGTGTTTCCAGGGCAGCCCTGTGGCCCAGATATAAGCCCCCCACAGACTGGATCCGGCCCCTGGGCCTTGAGTTTGACACCCCTGATCTAGAGGTCAACCAACCACATATGACCTTCCTGCTTGGAAATTAGCCAAAATATTTTTCCTCTCTTCTTCAAAGACCTTAGAAAGTAGCACAGCTGACTTCTGATCCAAACCTTTTAAAGCCACAAAACAAGAATCTTGACTTAGGCTATATAAATGATGCAATCCATTATTACCTTGGCAATAAATAGTCTCATTTTACTACAGTGTATATCAAAATTACTCACTTCTGGATGAAATCTTGCCTTAAATCAGTGGTTTTCAACCTTTCTAATGCCGCGACCCCTTAATACAGTTCCTCATGTCGTGGTGACCCCCCAACCATAAGTCTAGCACCAATTCTCCCAACAGAGCTTTACGCTAATTGACAGGAAGGTCAGAGGGACACCCCCACTGTAAATGCCTGATTGGTCAAATTGTAAAAATATGTTCCAAAGTGCCAAAATAGAAGCTTTAGTTCCTAACACTGTGGGGAATTTGTCTTTTCCCATGGTCTTAGCCGACCCCTGTGAAACAGCCATTCGACCCCCAAAGGAGTCCTGACCCCAGGTTGAGAACCACTGCCTTAAATGAAGCACCAAATTAGATATGAAGCATTTTATCTTGAGAACCAGTTTGGTGTAGAGTTCTGGATTAAAAAGAAACCATAAATTCCAATCTTTCCTTGGGCATAGACACTGGTTGGATGATTTATGACCAATCACTCTCTCTTAATCCCACCATCTGACTGGATATTTTGGAAAGATTTAAATTTAATACTAGTGGCCCCCCTTTTCAAGTACATTAAAACCCCTAAGCCTTCTAAGCCACTCATAAAACAGAATTAAAATTATTATTATTTCTGATTTCCTCCCAGAGTACATTTGTTTTCCGGGCATTTCCTACAGCCAAATTAAAAAGGACTTTCAGAGAGCTAAACTGAAATGGCTGTTTTTGAGATGAGGGATATCTGCATCTGCATGTAATTGGCTTGGACTTCTCCTCCCAAAAGTAGATATTTTATTCTTTATTACTTTATCCAGCTTATATGGCTGCCCATGGATGACAAATTATTAGCTCATGTAATGTTGTAGAATTAGTGATATGTCTCAGCCTGCCTTCAAAATCTGAATATAACGATAGTCAGGAAAAAATCAGAGTGCAATGTTTGATTCAGATTTACTAAAAGAACATCTACCCATTATACATTTCAAAAGGTAGAGATCAAAAGATGTTGTGGTTCCAATGAACATTGAAATAAGTGCAACACTTGTCAAAATCATTATTGTCTGAAACAAAAATTGCAGGCAACATTCTTCATCAGCATTTTTTGACATCGCGGGAGGTTCACAAGAGATTTTAGGGTATATATCAGTGATGTCGAACCTATGACACTCATGCCACAGGTGGCATGTGGAGTCATATTTGCTGCCACATGAGCCATTCAGCTTCAGCGCATGCCAGCCAGATAATTTTTGGCTCACATGGAGGCTCTGGGAGGACATTTTCAGCTTCAGGGGGGCCTCCGGAGATCGGAGGAGGGTGTTTTCATCCTCCCCAGGCTCCAGGGAAGCTTCTGGAGCCTGGGGAGGGTGAAAAACAGGCTTACCGGGCCCACAAGAAGTTAGGAAACAGGCCATTTCTGGCCTCCAGAGGGCATCCAAGTGAGGGCAGGGGAGGCAATTTTTACTTGAATTATGGGTGTGGGCAGGGTAGGCCAATTTCAATTGAATTATGGGTGTGGGCATTTGCGCATGCATGATAGCGCACGCATACGCACTTTCAGCACCTGAGAAAAAAAAGGTTTGCCATCATTGGTATATATACAGTTGGTGTTCCCTCCACGAAAGAGGTGGAAACAGCCAGTGAAGGTGTTCAGGAGGAATAGGTTGGGCTAATAGAGGGCCCCTTTACCCTTGCTATCTATTGCTTGAAGCATGCTGCTCACTCTGACCCAAATAACTCTTGTCTCCCCTTCCTATCTCCAAGGTCTTTTATTCACGCACGCAGATCCCTTTCTGATGGCATCGCTACTAGCTGGCCAACGTGGTCTACATGGTGCCCTTCTTTATGTTTCTTATATCAATCCAACAACTGCACTTTTGTGTGCTAGGACTTAGCTACATATGGAGAAACAGTGACAAAACGTCTCTCAAGCCCAGACAATTATCATTTACTTTATTTTATTTTGATGGCAATAGATATTCTTCGAAATAAGACGAGAGCTCAAGGGTATTGCCTGATTATTTCCTAACTCTTCTGAAGCAGCCTAAAAGAAATATGTCAAATTTGAGGATAACAGCCATTCCCTCATGCAAATTTTATACTCGGTATCAAGCAGATGTGATCTCTAGTAATGAAATATATGTATATAAGGCTTAATTTGATTGTACCTATCTCAGGAGGATCTTGAGATGAGGGGAAAATATCGAACTTGGAGCACAGGCTGCGTTTTGCAAGCCATCCTTATAAACTTATATATGCTTGGCAACTGCCTCCTATTTTAAACTGCAATGTTGCCTGGTGCCTACGTGGGCATAATGCCACCGTAACAGATGGGCATTAGTATAATTCTGCCAGAGTACAGGGACACATTTTTAGGGGTCCAGAAACCCATTAATACCTGCATGGAATACAGCATTTGTGATTAAAGAGCTCCGATGTTCCCTTCTAAAAACATCAAATGGCACAATTGCTTAGGCCTCAGGATGCAAGAATTCTTTGAATTCAGAGGTAGAACTTGGGAAAGGGTAGCGGTTGTTATTGACAATTTTTTAAAAAAACTTTTCAATCTCTCAGGCTGAATCTCACTAGTCTCATTCATGTCTCTACAGCCAGAGGTTTCAAGACCACATCCAGACCTCCAAAGCCTGGCTGCAGCACCCAGGGCCTTTACACATGTTGCTGTCAAAGAGATTAATTGTTTTAATGTGACAGAAGGTGACAATCATTAATAATAAGCAGAGTAATTAGGCTAAACGTATGCAATTTTTAATTAACTCTTTCCTGCTTTTGTCTAATTCGTATAGCCATCACATCACTCCATCCCAAAAGCAAAGAGTGAATTCAATCTCTGGTCTAATTAAGGGCCATTTCCAAGATACCACTAAGTTGAGTACATTTCAGGTTGTATTCAGGTTAGTAGTGTGAGACTGTTCCGGCAATCTCACACTACTAACCAGAGCATACAAAACTTTCACCAGACCAATCCTTGAATACAGCTCATTTGTCTGGAACCCACACCACATTTTGGACATAAACACTCTATAAAATGTCCAGAGATACTTTATCAGAAGAGCCCTTCACTCCTCCACTCACAACCAAATACCCTACGAAACTAGACTTACAATCCTAGGTTTAGAAAGCTTAGAACTATGTTGCCTTAAACACGACCTAAGCATAGCCCATAAAATCATCTGCTACAATGTCCTTCCTGTTAACGACTACTTCAGCTTCAACTACAATAATACACGAGCAGACAACAGATACAAACTTAATGTAAACCACTCCAAACTCGACTGCAGGAAATACGACTTTAGTAACCGAGTAGTTGATGCATGGAACTCACTACCAGAGTCTGTAGTATCATCTCCTAACCCCCAAAACGTTACCCGTAGATTATCTACTGTTGACCTCTCCCGATTCCTAAGAGGTCAGTGAGGGGCGTGCATAAGTGCACCAGCATGCCTTCCATCCCCTGTCCTAATGTTTCTTTTTAATTTTTTTACTAGTATCATGTATATGAATATTATCATATCTTTACATACATCCAAAATGTACTTGACAAAACAAACAAACAAACAAATAAAAGTATTCCATGCCCACTTACTTAGGAGCATATCCAAACTTAGTGACTTAGGGGCGGGTTCCAGTTAAATTTTGTAACTGGTGTGTATGCGCGCACGGACCACCATGCGATTTCATGTCCGTGCATGCTCAGGATGACATTACAGGGTGAAACATGAAAAACTCCATACGAAGAGTGAAGGTTGGCATTAACGTGAGGGCGTGCAGGAGGACTTTTCCCCACGCGGAGATGCTGGGGAAAAATTGCTGAAAATTACATCATCGCTGGGCTCCTGTCGGTGTGGCGCTCTGGACTGCACCAATAGGAGCCCACCACTGAACTGTATCCTTGAGCACACAAGTAAGCATCATAATGTAGCATAAGGTCAGGGGGTTCCAAATTTGACAACTTTAAGACTTGTGGATTTCAACTGGCTGGATGACAAAAATCTGGGAATTGAGGTCTGCAAAGTATAAAACTGCCAAGTTTGCCGACCCCTTAAGTAGGTCCATATATGTTGGATGTTCAAATCTTTCACTTGAATAGATGAATTTCTTCTGTCTGTGAAAGAGGCAGTGATCTAGAAGGAGCTTCTATTGAAGAACCTTTCCCAACCAACCATATCCTCCAGATCTGCTAAACATCAACTTGGCTAAGTATCTGAGGGCATCAGATGTTATACAGAATAAGAGGAGGTCATCTTATGGATTTTTTTTTCTAGGGTCATCCTGTCTAAAATAGATTTTCTTTTTTTAGGGACGCAAAGAACAGTAGAAGGAAGAAACTAGCAAAAATTACTTCACTGCTCCCAACACTGCTACCGCACGAATCCCAGTGCCCAATAAGGTCCCACAGAGTTGGCCTTCTCCAGGTCCCGTCGACCAAACAATGTTGTTTGGCGGGCCCCAGGGGAAGAGCCTTCTCTGTGGCAGCCCCGGCCCTCTGGAATCAACTCCCCCCAGAGTTTAGAACTGCCCCCACACTCCTTGTCTTTCGTAAATTACTCAGGACCCATCTATACCGCCAGGCATGGGGGTGTTGAGACACCTTTCCCCCAGGCTTTTTTTAAATAATTATGTTTGGGTATGTATATGTTGTTTGCTTTTTTAAATATAATAGGGTTTTATGTGCTTTTTAATATTAGATTTGTTTTCGCTGGAATATTGTTTTTATTATTGTTGTGAGCCGCCCCGAGTCTTCGGAGAGGGGCGGCATACAAATCTAATAAATTGAATTGAATTGAATTTAAGACCCCAAATCTTAAGTAAGTTTATTGTTTTCTGTCCCAAATTGAGATGAGGCAAATGCTTGCTATTTGTCTACACTGTGGTTTATTTGGCCAGATTTACAGAACTTGCTGTTTGCAAAGTCATTACTGCTATTTCACACTTCTGTTGTAATTCCCACCTCTAGAATTTGCATGAATGGCTCTTCAGTCATAAATGCTGTATTACCCTTGGGCAGAGGCATTTTAAGGGTTGGAGTTACTGTCAAAATGATGGGAGCAGCAATGCACTGTTGCAATGAAAACTTTGCCCCTTTTGTACATGCATGTGACGTCATAACACATACAAAAGTGGTGGAACCTGTGCTTCACAAGTGTGCTGATGCTTACACCCTGCGCCTGCTCTCAACAACCCCAGCAGAAGCGTTTGATGGCAGCTATCCATATCAGCAACATAAGATGTGGCTGCAAACCACTGGGTTATCCCAAAGGAATCCCTTTAGTCTTAGAATTATGAAAAAATCGATAGTCTTCAAATGGCAGGATTTTATGGTGGTTTTTCAGACTCATTGATTATTATTGGGGGTGGGGCACAGAGAATCAGGGGTCCCATCTTGAAACAAGTAGCAGCAGCACTCCTTGCTCTAAATAGATCAGGAGGAAAATGAATTACCTTAATACCTAATTGCATTTTGAGAATGGACAAAGAAAGAAATGAGACAGATAAAAGGAGACAAGTCAGTCACGATGAAAGCTAAGTTTAATGTTAAGTGACAGTGTGTATTTTTCTCCACATGTTTTCATATGGATGGTTAGATTTTTTAGCAAAAAAAAAAATCTTTACCTTCCCTCTATACAATGCAAAGAGAGATGCAACACTCAGCATCCATACTCATTTCTGGATTTCTATACTCATTCTCATAGGAATGAGGCAATCTCATAATATCAGAAAGCCTTTTTTATTTTGCAATTCCTTGTTGTTCTGCAGTTTATTTTATTTATTTATTTGTTTGTTTGTTTGTTTGTTTGTTCATTTATTTATTAGAATTCTATGCTGCCCTTCTCAAGGCAACTCAGGGCAGCGTACATAAGGAGATACCACCACATTTCCCTTCAGGAGAAAAAAGCCATTGTTGATACGGGTAAACATCTAATGCATTTGCCTGTTTATGGAGAACACCTACAGATTCATGACTCACCATCCTGTGTGATGATTGGAGATATTTTCATCATATGGCCAAGTGAAGTGGATACTTCTGACAATGGATACTAACAGTCAAAAAGTGGAAACAAAATGTATTTTATCTAGTGGTTGTATGTTTATGTCAATATCTGGTCCTTCCTTGTCTTTTTTATATCTAGCTTTGGATTTGAGTGTATGGCCACCAGTCAATTTTTATGTTTTGGTTCTCCAATTTTTCTCTGCTTTTTAGCTCCCCTGCTGGGTCTAGGATATCATTATATTTTAAAGTTTTGGTGGGATCTATCAAATTTGGATATATAATCGCTTCCATGGTTGACAACCATCTTGGTACTCTTATATAATATTTCTTTTTTTGTTTCTTGCCAGATTCTTATTAATGAGTCCCTTATCCAATGTCAATTAAAGTCTGGTAAAACTTTACCATCCCACCATAAGTGGGCATGCCATCCCATTTGTAGGTCATTTCCTTCTACTATTAATAATGAGGCTGAGTTATAATGCAGTGGTTGCTAATATCATAAACACATGGAAATATTTCTGATTCTTCTATAACAGAGGTGGTCATTCCGTGACTTGCAAATTGCTCGGTTCTGTGTATGAGAATACTGTGGGCTCCCCCCAAAAAAACAGATTTTCAGAAAAACTATTTCAGCAGTTTCAGCAGTTCCTCCCTGCAAGGAAAAAGAAAGAATTATCATGTCCATCCCCAATTCATTCCTTCAGTCAAGAAACGGGCATGTTGAGGGGTGAAGTAGATTCAACAAATTAACCTTAGCTTGCTATTTTTTAAATTTTTGACTCACATAGCTCTTACTGAAGATCCTGCACAGTAGGGGTGTCAAACTCAAGGACTGTAGGCCGAATCTGTCCCACAGAATATAGATCTTGAAGGGCCACCCTAGAAAGCAAAGGATCAGCCTTCTGGGTTATTTCACTAGGTTATTCTCCCAGTGAAAAAGGAATTCAGGAGGGTTGCACTTGGTCCTCCTGAGTGCCTTTTCGACCGCAATGGCCTCCTGCAGTCCTCTGCCAACAAAAATGAAACTCCCTCCCCCCAGAGCTCCATTTTCACTGGCAGAGGGCAATCACAGCTGAAAATGGAATTTGAGGTGGCCATATCCCCTGCCCACATCCCACACCCTTCCGAGGTCAAACAGAACCCTTATGCAGCCATCAATGAGTTTGCCACCCCTGCTGTATGGTATCACTTTTTTGAACTTATTATGAACAGATACACACATATTTATTTATTATTCATTATTAATTTAGTAATTGGACTTTTATGCCGCCCCTCTCCGAGGACTTTGGGCAGCTCATAACATATAATAAAATAATACATAACCCTCGGGGGGGAATTATTGACCCCCTCAGAGAGGGTCCGCAACTTGGGCGTCCTCCTCAATCCACAGCTTACATTAGAGAACCATCTTTCAGCTGTGGCAAGGGGGACATTTGCCCAAGTTCGCCTGGTGCACCAGTTGCGGCCCTACCTAGACCGGGACTCACTGCTCACAGTCACTCATGCCCTCATCACCTCGAGGCTCGACTACTGTAACGCTCTCTACATGGGTCTACCTTTGAAAAGTGTTCGGAAAATTCAGATCGTGCAGAATGCAGCTGCGAGAGCAATCATGGGCTTTCCTAAACATTCCCATGTTACTCCAACACTCCACAGTCTGCATTGGTTGCCGATCAGTTTCCGGTCACAATTCAAAGTGTTGGTTATGACCTATAAAGCCCTTCTTGGCATCGGACCAGAATATCTCCGGGGCTGCCTTCAGTTAGGTTCCACAGACTTGGCCTTCTCCGGGTCCCGTCGACTAAACAATGTTGTCTGGCAGGACCCAGGGGAAGAGCCTTCTCTGTGGTGGCCCCGACTCTCTGGAACCAAATCCCCCCAGATATCAGAATTGCCCCCACCCTCCTTGCCTTTCGCAAGCTCCTTAAAACCCACCTCTGTCGTCAGGCATGGGGGAATTGAAATTTTCCATCCCCCCCTAGGCTTATAGAATTTATACATGGTATGCTTGTATGTATGATTGGTTCTTTAAATTGGGTTTTTTTAGATTATTTTTAATATTAGATTTGTTTACATTGTCTTTTTTATTGCTGTTAGCCGCCCTGAGTCTTCGGAGAGGGGCGGCATACAAATCTAATAAATAAATAAATAAATTTTGGGTCCAGTTAATTAAATATATAATGTAAAACTAAAAACCCTAAAAAACCAGTCATTCCCATTCAATCAGTTTCTCTCCGTCTATTCATCGGCCAGGGGGCAAGAATCTAATGGCCCCAGGCCTGGCGACATAAGTGAGTTTTGAGACTCTTGCGGAAGCAATGGTGGGTGATGAGCCAGAACACTAAATTGCACTCGCTGCCATGGCTCGTAAGTTCTTGCGGGGGCAGCCCGATTTTGCTGCTGCACCTGTGGAGGAAGCAAAATCATGCATGGAACCGCAGGTGCGCCCGTATTTCGGCAAGGTTTTTTTTGCTTGCACACATGCCGAAACACGGGCGCACCTGCAGCCCCGTACGCGATTTTGCTACTTGGTGCAGCAGCAAAATCGCGCTGGCTCCACAAGAACATACGAGCCGTGGTGGTGAGTGTTCTGGCTTGTAGCCCACCATTGTGAGGAAGGCATCATATCCCCACCTTCCCCAGCCAACCTCATGGACATGAACTGGCTATTCATTAAATCAAATCAACCACACAGCATTAAATTATACAAGGCTCAGGGTGGAGTGAGGGGAGAATAATTTGAATTTGGCTTGTAAGCTGTCCGGTGTTGCTCCTGACGGTGAAATGGGCAGCATATAAATTTAAAAAATAAACTCATGGTTTCTTTTGACTCTCAGTCAGTAATTCTATCCATGCAACAAATCAGTTTTCAATTGACTGTCGATTCTAAAATTGAACAAACATTGTGAATTTCTGGAGGTTGAGAGATGGGCTCTTATGAATGGGTGTGCATACATGTTTGGAAACAAAAAAAAAGGAGGAGGGAAAGGTTTTCTGAGCCATGGGATATCTCTATAGAAGATGGATAATCCTGAACGTGCAATTTTGTAAACTGCCTCTATTGTTTTAGAGTTAGATCTAGCCCTCCGTAACTCCCTTGCAGCTGTATTGACATACTCTTTTTTCTGTCTTGTGTAAGAGTTTTAAATCTAGTGATAAGTCATTTAAGCTTTCACAATGCTGCTTCTAGGCACATGGCAGTGATTGGAGATTATATATATGTATATGTATAATCTTTCAGCTAGTACACTGCAGCTACTCATAAATGCATTTGCCTTGGAGGCATGAAATCAGAGTAGTTATTTGTATTACACAGAAATGACCATGGCTACAGAAGAATTTACATAATAAATACACCTGCCTTCCATACGCCATATGCAACTCTTTAAATGTGTATGGACTATGGAGGGCAGAAGGCACAAACATGCAGAAATAGATGTGGATTTCAAGCCAACCTGAACAATTTATTCAAATTATTCTGTCCAGGGTGATTCAACACAAAACTATGTAACCCTTCCCTGGTGCAGAGCTGAAGGGATTGGATACTGTAGCCTAGAGGATAATTCTCTGCCTTAAAAGGCAAAGGTTGCAGGTTCAAGTCCCAGTCGGTATGGCTAGCTGATAAGGCCAAAATAAGGCCGAAATATATATATATATATATATATATACAGTGATACCTCATCTTACAAACGCCTCATCATACAAACTTTTCGAGATACAAACCCGGGGTTTAAGATTTTTTTGCCTCTTCTTACAAACTATTTTCACCTTACAAACCCACCGCCACAGCTGGGATGCCCCGCCTCTGGACTTCCGTTGCCAGCGAAGCACCCATTTTTGCGCTGCTGGGATTCTTCTGAGGCTCCCCTCCATGGAAACCCCACCTCTGGACTTCCGTTGCCAGCGAAGCGCTTCTTTTTGCGATGCTGGGATTCCCCTACTGGGATTCCCCTGCAGCATCACAAAAACACAGAAGTCCGGAGGTGGGGTTTCCTATGGAGGGGAACTTCAGGGGAATCCCAGCAGCGCAAAAATGGGTGCTTTGGCTGGCAAAAGGGGGGAATTTTGGGCTTGCACGCATTAATCGCTTTTCCATTGATTCCTATGGGAAACATTGTTTCGTCTTACAAACTTTTCACCTTAAGAACCTCGTCCCGGAACCAATTAAGTTTGTAAGACAAGGTATCACTGTGTGTGTGTGTGTATATATATATATATATATATATATATATATATATATATATATATATATATATGTGTGTGTGTGTGTGTGTGTGTGTGTGTGTGTGTGTGTGTGTGTGTGTGTAGATTGTTCTGAGTTCGGGTTTTGCCCTGTGTAATATTTTGCATGTTTATGCGACGTTTCGGTGAAATCACATCCACCATCATCAGGCTGAAGTTTCCAAGCTTCGTGCTGTTCCAAGCACGAAGCTTGGAAACTTCAGCCTGATGATGGTGGATGTGATTTCACCGAAACGTCGCATAAACATGCAAAATATTACACAGGGCAAAACCCGAACTCAGAACAATCTACATACATATACCCGTGAACATTTACGAAAACAAATATATACATACATATATATATATATATATATATATATATATATATATATATATGTCACATGTTTAAGCTGAATTTGAAAATTAATATATATAATATATAATATATATAATATATAATATATATATAATATAATATATATAACAAGAGTTACTCATATATGTATATGTGTGTGTGTGTGTGTGTGTGTGTGTGATTTTTTGTTAAGTTTTTTTTGCCTATATTCCATGTGGGGGAAAAGACACTGAATTCCTGGAATTTGCTTGGGAAGAAGGTTTAATGGTGGATGGAAGCACATGGCTTGAGCTCCTGAACAGAAAAGGTGGATCACATGCTTCTAGATGTTGGGTGAAGAGAAAGATGCTGAGAGTTCCTTGCTTTATGCCATCTCTTGGGCCCCTGCTCCTGTGCAAGATATGCACTGATTGATTGTCAGACTCCCATGGGGCAATGCAGGCTGTGCTTTTGAGTTCAGGTTTGCCTGACCCTTGCTGGGTGATGGTGTAATGAAATGGCTTTGGGAAATTCCTTATAGGGCTGAAGTAGGTAAATCTTTGTTATGTAGAATAGATTGGTCCAGACTCTATTAACAAAGGTGGGCGGGTGTGTGTGTGTGAGCGAGCTGGGCCATTCTTTGGTGGCACATTGACAAAGGTGGGGGCTACTGATAGTGATTTTTCCCCTTGCCTAAAAGCATGTTCCCAGAGATATTCTATATAATATTCTGCCTTTTTAATATTTCCTAGGATATTTCATTTTCCTTGGAGAGGGGAGGATGCTAACTTCCTACAGCAGCATGGAATGAATGAGTATTGAGCTGAACAAGCACAGCCATTCTATTCTTAATTCGCAGTAGAAGCATTTGTGGTTTTGTACTAAGACAACCCATCCAATCCATAACTTCATGGAGCTTAGCAAAGCACCCTGAGGAGAGTTAAATACTAAGCTGTCCTAAAGAAGGGCTGAGACGAATGTCATGCTCAGTGCCCAACTTTTGCTTATCCTTAGACTCACCCATTCAGTGAAGGGCTACCGGAATTTTTACTACCACTCTGTGGGCGTGGCTTATGCAGGACGCCCTGCATTTTCTTTCAACATCTTTCAGTGCAAATCGGGTGCTCTGGGGTGGAGCCCCATTTTCGCTACCCCACTGCCCCCCCATCTGGGCAGCCCCCCATCTGGGCAGCATTAGATGTAGGAGAAGGAAATCATTTAAGGCACTCCCTGCCTGATAGGTAGTGGCAGCCACCTGTCTACTGGATCCGTGTCCCTCTTGGTTGGTTTCGGCCAGTCGAGAGGTGACGCGGAGCTGGGTCCGGGAGATTGTCAACGCCTCTTTGGGGAGTGGGTCCTTTCTGGCTCCTTATAAGGAGGCACTTGTGCGCCCCCTCCTCAAGAAGCCTTCCCTGGACCCAGCCATACTCAATAACTACCGTCCAGTCTCCAACCTTCCCTTTATGGGGAAGGTTGTTGAGAAGGTGGTGGCACTTCAGCTCCAGCAGTCCTTGGAAGAAGCCGATTATCTAGGTCCTCAGCAGTCTGGATTCAGGCCCGGCTACAGCACGGAAACTGCTTTGGTCGCATTGATAGATGATCTCTGACGGGCACAGGACAGGGGCTTGTCCTCTGTCCTGGTGCTTCTTGACCTCTCAGCGGCTTTCGATACCATCGACCATGGTATCCTTCTGCACCGAATAGAGGGGTTGGGAGTGGGAGGCACTGTTCTTCAGTGGTTCTCCTCATACCTCTCTGGTCGGTCGCAGTCGGTGTTAGTAGGGGATCAGAGGTCGACCTCTAGGTCTCTCCCTTGTGGGGTGCCTCAGGGGTCGGTCCTCTCCCCCCTGCTATTTAATATCTACATGAAACCGCTAGGTGAGATCATCCAAGGGCATGGGGTGAGGTATCATCAATACGCCGATGATACCCAGTTATGCATCTCCACCCCATGTCCAGCCAATGAAGCAGTGGAAGTGATGGGCCGGTGCCTGGAGGATGTTAGGGCCTGGATGAGTGTCAACAAGCTCAAACTCAACCAAGACAAGACGGAGTGGCTGTGGATCTTACCTCCCAAGGACAACTCCATCTGTCCATCCATTACCCTGGGGGGAGAATCACTGGCCCCCTCAGAGAAGGTTTGCAACTTGGCGTCCTCCTCGATCCACAGCTGACATTAGAGAAACATCTTTCAGCTGTGGCGAGGGGGACGTTTGCCCAGGTTCGCCTTGTGCACCAGTTGCGACCCTACTTGGACCGGGAGTCACTGCTCACAGTCACTCATGCCCTCATCACCTCGAGGCTTGACTACTGTAACGCTCTCTACATGGGGCTACCTTTGAAAAATGTTCGGAAACTTCAGATCGTGCAGAATGCAGCTGCGAGAGCAATCATGGGCTTTCCCAAATATGCCCATGTTACACCAACACTCCGCAGTCTGCATTGGTTGCCGATCAGTTTCCGGTCACAATTCAAAGTGTTGGTTATGACCTATAAAGCCCTTCATGGCACCGGACCAGATTACCTCAGGGACCGCCTTCTGCTGCATGAATCCCAGCGACCAGTTAGGTCCCACAGAGTGGATCTTCTCCGGGTCCCGTCAACTAAGCAATGTCGCCTGGCGGGACCCAGGGGAAGAGCCTTCTCTGTGGCGGCCCCAGCCCTCTGGAACCAACTCCCCCCAGAGATTAGAACTGCCCCCACCCTCCTTGCCTTTCGTAAACAACTTAAAACCCACCTCTGCCGCCAGGCATGGGGGAATTGAGATCCTCTTTCCCCCTCGGCCTTTACAATTCTATGCATGGTATGTATGTATGTATGTTTGGTTTTTATATTAATTGATTTTTAATCATCAATACCAAATTACTATTGTACACTGTTTTATTGTCGCTGTTAGCCGCCCCGAGTCTCTGGAGAGGGGCGGCATACAAATCCAATAAATAAATAAATAAATAAATATTACAAGCAACCCATACATATTAAGGCTAATTTCTTGTCACAGTCATTCCCACAATTATGAGATATCCAATCCTAGCTTGTGGCTAAGCGATCTTTTCAATACTAGCCACCAAAAATATTTGCTGAATGAAATGAGTGACAATACCATCCAATTGGGAGTGGGGCAGAGGTGGGCTCCTATGGGTGCTCATGTAGTGGCCCACTGGTTGAGCAATTTGTGCATGACGGCTCTGGTATGTTTTTGCTGGTCCGTGCGCGGTGCCATTTCCCCCCCTAATTTGGGGGGATTTTTTTGCTCTCTGAGCATGCTCAGAAGGAAAATCATCCCTCTGCAAATGCACTGAAGCAAAAATGCATGTGCGAAATGTCGCGATGCGCAAGCAGCACACCAGTAGGAAGGTAAGAGGAATCCACCCCTGGAGTGGGGGCAGGGGGGAGAGATCAGAATAAAACAGTAACAGATTTGGAAAGATCCTTAGAAGTCCTCTAATCCAGTATTTCCCAACCTTGGCAACTTGAAGATATTTGGACTTCAACTCCCAGAATTCCCCAGCCAGCGAATGCTGGCTGGGGAATTCTGGGAGTTGAAATCCAGACATCTTCAAGTTGCCAAGGTTGGGAAACACTGCTCTAATCCAACCCCTTGCTCAGGCAGGAAACCCTATACTATTTCAGCCAAATGGTTTTTCCAATCACTTCTTAAAACTTTCCAGTGTTGGAGTGCCCACAGCTTCTGGAGACAAGTCCGTTTCACTGATTAATTGTTCTGACTGTCAGGATCCTCACATCTACTTTTTAAATCCAATTAATCCTTTATTTTTGTTCCCCACAGTGCTTGTCCCTCTCATTTGAGAAACCATTCCTTTTATTTCCAACAATCTCACCTCAGTGACATGAAGACATGGTCACAGTTCCAGAACAACAGACATTTTTCTTTGCAATAGAATCTTCGGGATTGTGTTTCACTGGAAGATTTTTTAAAAAAAAGAGGTTGTATTTCTGGAACTGAATCTTCCAGTTGATAGAATAAAAAAAAAAATTAAACTTCATTGGTTATATTGACCAGGGAGCTTTCAAGTTGTCAGTTATATCTCTTTATGTCAATTTAAAGGTCTCTTGTGCTGAAAGAAAGCTTCTCCATATTTCTGATTTATCACAAGCTTCTTTCAAATAACATACTTGAACCGACAGCCTCAATCTCAGGAGCAAGTTTCTGTTAATTAACATTCCCTGGAAGGTACATTGAAACTCAGTCTGCCTGATGGGGATTGAATTAAGTCTACAAGATGGGTAAAAAAGGAACAGTGGCTTCACACATCACACTAAGCTAGAGTTGTTCTGTGCTGCTTTCACTTCAAACAATCACTAAACAAACTATTGCGAGGCAAGGACAACCCTGTACTAGAAGACTTTTTAATGGATAATGTCTTCTTTCTTCTGAGCTCAGTAGTTTTGCTAATTATTCAAGGTAATGTTAAAATTATTATTATTTTTGATCTTCTCCGGAATGCTAGCCAAAGCATGTACATCAGCTGTGGGTTGCTAGTGATACTTCACAAGAAGAGCCCTTCATTCCTCCACTCAAAACAGAATACCCTACGAGATTAGACTTTCAACCCTGGTTCTAGAAAGATTAGAACTAAGAGGCCTTAAACATGATCTAAGTATTGCCCACAAGATTATATGCTGCAATGTCCTGCCTGTCGGCGACTACTTCAGCTTCAACCACAACAACACAAGAGCACACAACAGATTTAAACTTAATATCAACTGCTCCAAACTTGACTGTAAAAAATATGACTTCAGTAACCGAGTTGTCGAAGCGTGGAACTCATTACCGGACTCCATAGTGTCATCCCCAAACCCCCAACACTCTACCCTTAGATTATCCACGATTGACATTTCCAGATTCCTAAGAGGTCAGTAAGGGGTGAGTACAAGTGCACTAGAGTGCCTTCTGGCCCCTGTCCTATTGCTCTCCTATATCTCCTATACCTTTCTTCTATTCCTATATTTATTCTATTCTTTCATTGATATACTTTATTCCTATTCCTTCTCTTCTATTCTTTCTTAGATATATTTTTCTATGAGTATATCCTCTATAACCTTCATTATATATTTACTATATGTATACCCAATATAACCCTCATTGTGTAATGGACAAAATCAATCAATCAATCAATAAATAAATGGTGCGGTTCTACGAATCAGTAACTGTGGTGGCAAGAGGCTCCGCCCACCCACCCTAGACACTTCTGCAAATGCGCAGAAGCATCATGCAAGCATGGGAACATGAGCGTGAACTGGAAGAAATCGGATTTATAACCCATCACTAATGTACAAAGCTTATGTTTTCCAGGTACTTCCTACAGCCAAATTTTAAAAAGAAATGCCTTCAAGAGAGCTAAAATACATGATCCAAAATATTTATTTTAGAGATCAGGGATATCTGTGTATACAAGGAATTCTCAGTGATGGCAAACCATTTTTTCCTCGGATGCCAAAAGAGCATATGTGTGCGCTATTGCACCTGCGCGAGTGCCCACAGCCATAATTCAATGCCTGGAAAGGGCAAAAATACCTCCATCCCACCCCCGGAGGCCCTCTGAAAGCCAGAAACAGCCTGTTTTCCAACTACTGGTGGGCCCAGTAGGTTGGTGTTTCAACCTCCCCAGGCTCCCTAGAGCTGGAGGGAGGTAAAAATGTCCTCCCCACCCCCTGCGGAGGCTCTCTGGAAGCCAAAAATGCTCTCTCAGAACCTCTGTGTGGCTGGCACACACATTGGATCAGAGGTTGCTTGTGTGCTAGCAAATATGGCTCTGCGCACCACCTATGACGCCTGAGCCATAAGTTCGCCATCACTGATATATATCTTGTGTTATTTATTTATCATTATCTATGCATCCATCCATCCTTCCATCCAGTTTATATCATCATTGGAGTCAATGACTGACTGTAAGTGGTGAACAGAATTAAAATAAAAGCAATATTTTATTTGATCATGTAATGTTATAGAATGCTGATATGTCTCAATATGCTGGCCCTATTAAAAAAGTGCTATTGCAGAGATGACCAAACTAACCCTTGAACTTCAAGAAAAAGATAATTCCGATTTTTATAACGCCTGGGAAAATTGGTACAAATGGTTAGAAGAGAAAAAAAATATCTTCAAATTTAACAAATACAAACAAGCGACACCCCAGTAATAATAATAATAATAATAATAATAATAATAATAATAATAATAATAATAATAATAAGTGTAAGGAGAAGGGTGGCATAAAAAAATTGAGTAAGTAAGTAAGTAAGTAAGTAAGTAAGTAAGTAAGTAAGTAAGTAAGTAAATATAACCTGGAAATAATCAGACTGCAAGGCTTAATCTGTCATTCTTGTCTTATCTGGGATGTCTTAAGTCAAGAAGAGAAGGCAGTGTTCCTTTGGGAAGACGTGGTGCCATATTACCTTTGTATATGACAGTGACTGACTACAAAAGTGCAAATCCTATGTAATAATAATAATTTAATAATAATAATTTATTAGATTTGTATGCCGCCCCTCTCCAAAAACTTGGGGCGGCTAATGACGTGTAATGATGTGGGTAGCATTCTACCTGTTCAAGCAAACCCCTCGCTCCGACAACCAGCTGAGAGCAAACGGGTTTGTTCTGATGATCAAGTGGACCTGCATTACACTGACCTACATTTCCTTTGTTTGAAGCCCAACTGATAGGTGTGGCAGAGCAAATTGCTGCGCCTCAGCTGTTTTTCTCACTGAGGCTGCAGTAGAATGTAGGTTTTAGAATTGTTTGGAAACATAATGCACACGCGCACTCAGCGAACTGGTTGTTACACTGGTTGAATCCCATCACTGATGCATACATTATTGTGAAACTATGGCAAAGGTTTCTGATTTTTAATTTAATTGTATGTGTTGTCTTGCCATAGGAAGAGAGCGAAAAAAACCTGTGCTTTGAGAATACAAGCAATGTAAGGATCTAAGGAATTAAGTCAAACCAGAAAGACAGAACAATCACATAAAAAAGATTGTACTATCTCACATCAGTCTATGTAAACTTCTCATAAATCAGTCAAAAACCTTCCCACTGCCGACTATTTAGTTTTGGATTAGGCAATTGGGGCTCTAACAATTGTACAGTGTAGATGATGCAAAAAAAAAATGTTAAAAATTTATGGGATCACTTGTTGGAGCAAAAATACACATATTTTTGAATCACACCAAACTTTATGATCATTTAATAATGGAAGATTTTGATTTATTTCAAAGTTGACATGATTGCACATTAAACTTAGCCTATGAAATAATACCTTCTGAGCCATTTCTCAGTTAGCTGATGCATGAGGATGGCACCAACATAAAATTACCATTCAACGTTGCCAGATTGCTAAATTGAACTGAATCTAGTGGCCTGACCTCTGTACTCTATTGGTGCAGCAAGTCTTTTTTTGCCTTGGAAGTCGAATAACGCACAGACACAGAACCTGATTTTAAAATGGGTCAATTTATTGATAACAAAAATAAAGACCTGCAGAGGTAAAAGACAAAGGGGGGCAGAATCCCTGTCAAAACATTTCTAAACAGCTATGGGCGAAGCTCCTTTCTGAGCAAGGGGAAGGGTCCTCCTGGCCTTTCCATTGCTCTCTGCCACATCACTTAGTGTGTAGGGAGGCTCACCCCAGTTCCCCTCTCAGGGTCCTGACATAGGTGAGCCCCAATGACACCCCCCTCCATAACTCAGACTCGACATGCCCGGAGCTTCTGGTGAGGGGCAACCAGTCACCTTCCAAAAGGTGTCCTACAGGAAAACAAGCAGTTTCTGCCAACACTCATTTCCGCCCCCAACCTGCCTCTCAGTGACCAGAAGGGTTATGTAAAAGATTGTAAATAACACAATAATTTAAACTTGGAGTACCCCTTACCAGACCCCTCTCCTTCCTTTTGGTGTGGAGTAGGTGAAAAAACAGCCGCAATAAATGTGTTGGTGCTGCAAAAAATTCCTATTGGGCCCCGATTAGCAAACTTAACACACCAATATATATAGGGATGGTGGGCGGGTGCTTCAAATGAAGATCCAAAGAGGAAGCAATCAGGGTCGGGGTGGCCTTTAAATGCCTATCAGCTGTTTGGGGGCGCCTGCCTTTGAGCCTATCAGCTGTTTGGGGGCGCCTGCCTTTGAGCCTATCATCTGTTTGGGGGCACCTGGCTTTGAGCCTATCAGCTGTTTGGGGGTGCCTGCCTTTGAGCCTATCAGCTGTTTGGGGGTGCCTGCCTTTGAGCCTATCAGCTGTTTGGGGGCGCCTGCCTTTGAGCCTATCAGCTGTTTGGGAGCACCTGCCTGTGAGCCTATCAGTTGTTTGGGGACAAGCTTGCTGCACAAGCTTGCTCCCACCACGAAATGGAGCCTGTGGTTCTGGCTCCGTTGGCAAACTGGACAAGCAGGTAAGCCTGCTTGCCCTCGATTTTTAATAGTAGTCTAGTACAGACTACTTTTAACATACGCAGATCAGACAAGACACTTTAGGTATACTCCAACATGAATTTAAAATTCACTGTTACGAGTTTTTAACTGAAATTAACTGTCCTGACTTTGACTTGGTTCACAGTTTACACTGTTAGTGTGTCATCGGTTATAACCTTGATTTACAGATTATGAATGATATGAGAATCCAGCTGTCTCTGTCAATGAAACTCAATTAGCCCACACTATACTTAGTTAAGAAACTACTGAGAAAACAAATCTGCCTTAGACATGCTCTATAAGAACTGCATTTCCCAGAATCCAATTCTAGAATTCAACTTCCTGTATATCTAAATGGTGCCAAGGTGGATAAAGCTGACATGAAAAAAATTACTTGCAGTGCTTTTTTCTAAAGCCTCAGACTTCTTTGCCAACAGAGAAGACCAAGAAAGAATAAGATAACACGAACAGTGTTCTCTGTGAGTGGGCTTCTCGCAGAGGCCAATGGCCTATTTCTCAAATTTGCGTATATCTTTTCCTCTCATTTCAAAACCAAGGAAAAAGGAATCAGCCCTTTATATCAAGCATCGGAGGAACACAATCGTTTAGGATGCTGGCTCAGTTTTCTCTTGGTTTCAAACAATGAACCAAACAATGCATTAAGACCTTGGATGATGAGTGAGGCAGAACATCTCCTTGCTGTGAAGATATGGCTAGTTTGTTAGGGTCTGTCAAAGCCACGAAGGAATTTTTTACAGTTTTACATTGTCAGTGGCATGCAGAGTAACAAGACCAGCCGTACAATATGAATACATTGCTAGCTATGATGAGTCATTTGAAACACTGGAGTGCCATGTCATTTATTCAACTCCAGACCAAGTTCTCTTCCTTAGTCCTTCATCATGGAGTATGGCATACTTGCACTTTTCCACATCTTTCATTTTATCACCTTTCCCCTTAAGATTTCCTAAGAAGGAAAAGAATACTGTAAGCCATCCTTCTTACCAGGTGCACCATAACATTATGCTCAGCTTTTATTCTTCCACTGTCAACATTTTAAGAATGCCTCACTCACTCACATTTACTTTTCTTTGAATTAAGTTATTGGAAACCTCCTGGCTTTGTGTAATACCTGAGTTAATGTAGCTAGTTGGCAGCATCTAGGCAAACTTGGGTGATCTCCAAAAATAAAGAGAGTTGGACAAGGTTTGCACTTGGATGAGGAATCATCAAGTCCTAGAAACACAGAACAAGGAAGATATTTTTTTTAAAATCCAGTGAGAAGAAATGGAAAACTATAGAAGCATTCTTAAAATATAGCATTTTCGTCAAAATGACAAAATGTACCATTCCAATAAAAGCTATATCCCTTTTGTAGGCAAAGTTTCCTTAAGCCAAACCACTCTTATATTGTTGATTTTTTTAAAAAAGAAATCCCATGCTTGAATATTTCCAAGAAGCTACCACAAATCCTGCCCAGTTAGCAGTTCAACAACATGCAGATGTGAGTAGATTAATAGGCACCACTTCAGCGGGAAGGTAACAGCATTCTGTGTGCCTTTGGCATATAGTCATGCTGACCACATGACCATGAAAAATGTCTTCAGAGAATGCTGGCTCCCTCAGCCAAAAGACTCCTAGAGTCAGACACAGCTAGACAGAGTTACCTTTGCCACAAGTCAAAATTATCCAGCATATTTGGAGATTTACAATCTCAGAACTCCAACAAATATCCTGAAGTATAGTGAGCGAACCCTGCACCTGCGGGAATATGCCTGGAGAAGAAGGAAAGAGAGGAGGGGGAAGAGAAGTAGGATGAAGATGAGGATGAGGATAGGGAGGAAGAAGAAGAAGAAGAAGAAGAAGAAGAAGAAGAAGAAGAAGAAGAAGAAGAAGAAGAAGAAGAAGAAGAAGAAGAAGAAGAAGAAGAAGAATTGGAGAGATACCCAATACTCTGAAGGGCCACTTTTCACTTTGATGGTCCTGATGATCTCACATAATTTATTTAGTTAGGTAGGAGAATAAAGACAGGTCCTTTTTCTGACTCTATCTGATTATTTCTCTTAATTAGTCAAAAACCAATCATTGCTATCTCCCCCACCCCCAGTGGGGAAATCTACTGAGCTAAAGTCATGCAATGAATTTAACCCACTTCAGCAGTTCTTGCTAGATGACTCTCGGGGTTGGAAAGGACCTTTGGAGGATGCCAAGCACCCTCTCAATCCTTAAACTATGCTGCTGTTTACTGGCATTATTCCATCCATGTTTATCAGAGATGTTACAAATTTGTGACCTCTTTAAAAGAAAAAAATGGGCAGTAAGGCATTTCGTTCACAGCAACTATATTCATAGCTGCCATCTACCATAGTCAAACTAAATAAACCACCAAGAACTCCAGGCTAGAAATGAGCTATTTGTGGATTTCATTACTATGCTCCCTTTGAGATCGGATATTGCAAAGTGAGATATCTTTGCCACTAGTAGGTTTCCAACCGGTGTTGATGATGGCTGAAAAGAACCTGCATCATTTTTATTTTTTTTTATTTTTTATTTGGTAGTGGTGGGATTAAGATGAGAGGTTCCAGGCACTAAAACAGTTTGCTATTTTGGTTTTCCAGAAACCAGTAATGCAAAGGCACAGGATAATTCTCCTTTGATGGTTAGGCCCTTTATCCCATGTCTTATTATTTGCTCTTATTATCCATTCTCATTTATATATCTCTGCTGCTAAAAGTGCATAATCTGCAAACTTTCAAAGACTTTGGTGTAGATTCTTAAAGATTTTCCTAACCCAAGTTGCCACTAAATTGATTTTTTTTTATGTGGCAGAAGACGAAAGTGGTTAAACAGAATGGGAGTTATCATTTGAACTGGGACCATTTATTAATTGTACTTCATTTCATTAAATCAACATAGCCCCCCACCCTTGGCTTCCTAACTTTTTAGAATTGGCCTGCAACAGGCCAATCAAAGCATAGATGTATCCCTTGGACAACAAGGTTTGTGTTTTAACCATTAAAAGTTTAAAATAGAAATTAATATAATGTATACATTTCAGTAGAGATTTAAAAATTGTTCAAAGCCTGCTGGATTTTTTATCCATTTCCTGAAAACAACAGTGGCTCACCCATTCTAATTGGGGATAAAAGTAAAATCTTAAGAGTCCCAAAGGTGCTTTTGGTTTTCCTTTGAAGATGTTTTGCTTCTCATCTAAGAAGCTTCTTCAGCTCTGACTGCAATAGTCAGAAATGAAGAAGCTTCTTGGATGAGAAGCGAAAAGTCTTCAAAGAAAAACAAGAAAGTCCAGTTGTCTCTTGAAAAAGCCCCTTTAGGACAGCCATGACCTGGATGATTGAGAATCTCCAGAGACATAAAATTCTCCAACAATCAGTGGTTGCTTCGGAAAATTAAATATAAAGTGCATTCCTTTTGGAAGGGAGATAAAAGGCTGTTCATTTATGTATCTACACTTATATAGGCATATCCATTTCATGTTCATCCAACAGTCACACCAATCTACATCAACCATATTGAGCTAGAATCAGTGGTTCTCAACCTGTAGGTCAGGACCCCTTTGGGGGTCGAATGACCATTTCACAGGGGTTGCCTGAGACCCTGGGAAAAGACAAATTTCTCCTGGTATTAGGAACTAAAGCTTCTATTCTGGTATCTTGGAACATATTTTTACAATCCGACCAATCAGGTGTTTACAGTGGGGGCATCTCTCTGACCTTCCTACCAATCAACTCAAAGCTCTGTTGGGAGAATTGGCGCTAGACTTATGGTTGGGGGTCACCACAACACGAGGAACTGTATTAAGGGGTCATGGCCTTAGAAAGGTTGAGAACCACTGAGCTAGATGGACCAAGGACTCAAGATTAAGCCATGTTTTATGTTCCTATTTGGAGTCCCAATGAAGTCCCAATGAATTCAATAACATTTACTCCCTGGTAAAGCATGCAATTATAGATAGAGAAAGCAGCTTTCAAAACATCTTAAGCCGGGCTTACTTAGAAAGAAGAAGCCTTATTTGATCCCAGAGAGATTTAGTATCAGAGAAATAGGCATGGCTTCTCCTAAGTGCATTTTTCTTGGAAATAAGTCCCACTGTATTCAGTGAGGAACATGGCCAGCTGTATTTATGCAGCCTCGCAACTTCAAAAACCACTCTGTTATTCCAATTTGCAACAGGAGAGACTTCATCCCTTGTTCAACACTGCTTTTGTTCCTTTTATTTAAAAAAAAAAGAAATATTTTGCAGCCGGCTAGAGGGAGGCATTCCTCATGCTACAAATGTCCCCAGGAAGCGTGTGAGCTGAGTAACAATACAAGCACAATGCATTGTGTCACCTAGTAATATATCATGGTGTAAAACAAGATTAATGACATCAGCCATGTATAGGGAACAGGATTTGCACTAATATGAGAAATGTAATCATTGCAAGGCATGGGAAAGGAAAAGGCTAGAGCAAAATCCAGGGTCATAAGCCAGTGAGAGGAAAAGACACAACTTCAAAAGTACACACGAATTCTCTGCCAAGGTATTCAGCACTTTGAAAACTAGCAAAAAATGATAGAAAACCTGCTAGGTACTTTTGTAAACTTTAGGGATGAGGGATCTTCAGGGATCTCCCCAAGTTAGACCAGCTAGCATTGCGGTGTTTATTTTCTTTCTATTTAAACCCCAAATTGGTTAAGTACTTTCTATATCCGAGTTCATGCTGTTTACAAAGGCTGCTACACTGACAAATGGCAGCTTGCTATAATGGGACAACAAGACATTTTATTTATTTTATTTTTATTTATTTATGTATTTGTCATGCAAATATAGTATTGTATTGTAGTATGTTTAACATAATATAAGTATAAAGTAGAGATAGAAAAGATAAAAAGACATTAGGACAGGGACTGTAGGCACGAAGGTGCACTTATGCATGCCCCTTACAGACCTCTTAGAAAAGGGGAGAGGTCTATTATAGATAATGTAAGGTTGAAAATTTTGGGATTGGGGGAGGAAAAAACAGAGTCTGGTAGTGAATTCTAGGTGTTGACCACTTCCTTGCTGAAATTGTATTTTCTGCAGTCTAGTTTGGAGCAATTTACATTTAGTTTGTTTCTATTGCATGCTCTTGTGTTGTTGTTGGTCAAGGTGAAGTAGTCACTAACAGGGAGTACATTGTGATGTATGATTTTATGAACAACAGTTAAATCAATTCGGAGGCGGCATAGCTGTAAATTTTCTAAATGTAGTAATTGAAGTCTGGAAGAGTAAAGTAATTTGTTGCATGAGGAGGAGTGGACGACTCTTCTTGTGAAGTATTTCTGGACTCCTTCAATTGTGTTAATGTCTGTTGTGCAGTGTGGATTCCATACAGGTGAGCTATATTCAAGAATTGGTCTGACAAATGTTTTGTATGCTCTGGTTAGTAGATCGGTGTTTCTAGAGAAGAAGCTGCATAGAATTAAGTTTGTAACTCGTAGTGCTTTTTTGGCAATGCTGTTGCAGTGGGCTCTGGCACTTAGGTCATTGGAAATGAGTACTCCAAGGTCTTTGACTGAGTGAGGGTCTTCTGCGAGTTCAGTTTGTCCAAGTGTGTATTTAGTATTCGGATTCTTTTTACCAATGTGTAGGACAGAGCATTTGTTGGATGAGATTTGGAGTTGCCAGTTGTTAGACTATTCAGCTACATGGTCAAGGTCCTTTTGAAGGGTAGAAGTATTATCAGAGATATCAAATAGCTTAACATTGTCAGCATAGAGAACACAATTACTTGTAATTTATTTATTTATTTATTTATTTTATTTATTCTATTTTTTATGCCGCCCTTCTCCTTAGACTCAGGGCGGCTTACAACATGTTAGCAATAGCACTTTAAAAAAAAAATAGAGCCAGCATATTGCCTCCACAATCCGGGTCCTCATTTTACCCACCTCAGAAGGATGGAAGGCTGAGTCAACCTTAAATAATATTGTCATAGAGATCATTTATGTAGAGTATAAAGAGAACAGGTCCTAGGACACTGCCTTGGGGAACGCCACTGTTAACTGGAGCAGGATTAGATATACAGACTATGCTGATACCACAAGTTTGCACAGATAAGCCAAAAGTCAACCGAGCATCATAAGGTGCCACTAAGAACAAGGGTTGCCAGACACATTCTGCAATGCCACCATGGCATCTTGCATAATTGATGGGCAGTGAGTGTGGGGATCAGAAGACCAGGTTGGTTTTGAAAAGCTAGTCTACAGGTAGTCCTCAGCTTACAACCGGTAGTTTAGTAACCATTCAAAGTTGTAACATCTCCCCCCCAAATCTACTTACAACCAGGTTTTAGCAGGGGTGGGTTCTAACCTACCTTGCCACTGGTTCGCTTCTTCCCACACCACGTGGCCATGCCACACAGGCATGCCACACGGGCAAGCACTTCTCATGCATGCTCATGTGCACTGTTAAAAAATTACCAACAAAAATTCCCCCCTCAAAAGCCACAAACAAGATGGTGGTGCATGCACAGTGCTAGAAACTTGGCTTCTGCACATATGCAGAAGAAAAAAAAAAATCAGCATTTCCCCCCTGTTCTGCCGGGCTCTCTGGTAGGAGCCTCCTGAAAATTCAAGGATACAAATTTCAGACACACACACGTTTGAAAATTCAAAACAATGTTCTTTATCATAAATTTCAAAATAAACAGACCACTCTTTTTGTATTGCAAAGAGCACTCGTCCCAAAACAACGGGGTAGTCTGTACAATTTCCCTTAATCAGTCTTTAAGTACTTAGCTAGCAGTTGTGAAGAAACTTCACACCCCTTCTTGTTCCACGAAGTGAAACACCCACACACTTTGCTCTGCGTTGGTTTCAAAGATGTGAAAAATCAACAAACAAAGTCAAGGCATGATTCCTGGAGAACTGCGATCAGATACTCTTCCACAACGGCCAAACATACATGCTGCTATTTATTGCAGCAGCCCTAATTACTGGAGCCCCACTCAAACACAGGTGGCCTCGCTTATCTCTGGTAATATGTCCTTACTTGGTCTCTTCTATGCATAATTCTGTGCTTGCGTGGGTCCAAGACATCTTCATCCGAATCAATGGAAGATAATGGAGATTGACTGCCTGGGCTGTGTGCCAAGCCCCCCTCTTCCAAGTCACTCCCACCTTCTTCTTCGTCCGAGGAAACTAAACTCTGAACTGACTCTGTCAGCAATAACACAGGCCTGTGACATGTTGAAGTTTCCCCTGCATCCACCTCCACATTCCCTGGGGCAGGAGCTGGGGCAGACCTAACCACAACACCCCCCCCCCCATTTTTTCCCATTTTTTAAAAATATGATGTTGACTCCAATAATGTGGGTCCTAACTAAGGCCCTAAGAATCACAGAGGTGTCAGTAAAATACATGCTAATCCATTATAAAATATATGCCAATCTTTTGCAAAATTAGCACTGTTTCAATCCAGTTAAGTTTGAAACTTATATATATCTGATGAATTCATTTTGAAATTATAACTGATATGTCAATTGATATTTTTTTCTTATGCAATCTTTCAGCCACTATTGGTGAATCATAATATTTTGTTATTGTCTGCCTTTAAAAAAAACCCACACACAATTTAACTGTTTTCAACTTCTGTAATATCAATGGAACACATTTTTGCAATTCGGTCACACATTGTTGATACTTTCTGAATAATTTTACTACAGTCACTAATGACTGTAATAATTCATCTTTAATTAGTATGATGATAGTGATAATGACAATGTCTGAATCATGTTGCCTAATATTGTTACATATTTGTTTCTCAAAACAATTCTTTAAAGAGAGATAAGAAGCAAGGAGTCATACATACAACATTCCACATAATCTCGCAAATTTCTAAACTCTACCTTTCTAATCCTCAAATTAACTTACATGAAATAAGCAGTGTTGCAAACCTGAAATTAATTATCCTCAGCACCAAATTCCATTGATGATATTGATTCCTATTTATGAGGATCAAAATTAACTTCTTGGGTTTTTTTTCTTGCTTCTTATTCCATTTAGTTTTGTTACCACAATTGTATAATCCCTTATTTTCCTACAGATGTACAGTATTTCTGTTGTTTCTATTATTAAGTGAATTATACATCTCAATAGGATTTGGGCACCCGCCACTGAAAAACATCCACAGATGTTATTTCGAAAAACAAATTGAGTGTGTATTCTTCATGCAGCTGTAATACAGAAATTGTTGACTGCAAAATACTCAACCCTGTTAGATAGGATCACTACCTGACACAAAATTAGTGTGCTTAAGGGCTCGACATATAACGATGTTTTTGAGCTCTGCCATACCATAACCTATTCAGTTTGAGAAGCAAGTGCTAACCAATGGCACTTTCAATGCATTTTATATGCTATTAGTGCATCTTGCCAATCTGGAGCTCCAGGAAAAATTGGTGGAGAATGAGAGGGAATAACTTTTGCAAATAAGAGTCTTTGCAGAACCTCTGGGAATAGATCTGTGGGAGTGGTGGCTGTGTTTCCACCAATTTCTCCACCACGAGAAGAATAAACTGGGAGCACAGAGTTTGTAGCCAATAAACCTACATGGAATCCAGGAAGTGATCACTTTGGCGTCCTTAGCAACCTGCCAGTATACATGATGTCAAAGCTCCGCCCCCGGAATCTCTTCGTGGGAGGGATTCCCCAGCTCCTTTGTGCCTCCCTCCCAGCCTCCTGACTGGCTGACAGCTCCCCGGTGTTTGTCTTCCTCCTCCTCTTCTCAGCAGATGACAGCCAGGCGGTGGCTTTCGCGGTGTTTGGCACGAACGCCGAACTAAATCACAATTTTTTTAAAAAATTCGGGTTCAGGTCCGGCATGCTGAACACCACAAAATTCGGTATGGACCCGAATTGTGCGGGTTCGGTTCACCCAACACTATTTATTAGATTTGTATGCCACCCCTCTCCAAAAACCAGAAGAGAGGGCTCTGGGTGCCACCTCTGGCATGTATGCCGTAGCTTCACCATCAGGGATATATTCTATCCCTTGTACACAAGTTTGTTGACTCTTTTTGTGCTGAATCTAAATGTGATACCTAAATGGGAGGCATTTCAAGTGGAGTTTCGTTTAACGGAAAGTCTCAGGGGGAAGGAAACTCCTTTCATTCCAAACCAGTCAATACTTATTATTTGCTTGCTTTCATTTAATAAACAAGGGTCCAATTACTAGGAAAGGTAATCACTTGCAAGTCCCATTGAAATTAATGGGATGTCAACAAATCATAACTAGCTTGAATACTGATTTCACAGTGAGTTCTACATAAGGAGGATTTCAGGAGCCCCAGAGAAGTAAGAAAACACCAATTAAGCCCCCATACCTCCAGCTGAAAGTTCTTAAATGGACAAAGTCAAGGTGGGTGGAGGGAGGGAAGAATCCGTAGGAGATGAAATAATGAAATTCATTATTTAGTTTTTAATCGCCCCCTCCCAAATACTGTATTATTTGTGTGCATTTAACGACAGCTCATTTATTTATATAGATCATATATGCTAACACCTTTAAATATAAAATATAATTCTGAATTTCTGTACTAATATGTATTACACTTACAGAAAAACCGCCAATGTTGCATTTATAGTGTGATTTCTAAACACTGCTTTTCTCTTCTTTCCATAGATAAAACAGAAGAGAATATTTACTTTCATCCTTTGGGGCCTAAAGTAATGTATGAAAACTGAGAAGAGACCTGTTGTTCTCCATTTGTTGTCATATTCCAATAATAGAATTATAGGTTTAGGAACTAGATATGTTAATATTCACAGGAACCCATAGATATATATATAGAAGAACTACTGAATTCAGCCTGAAGGAATAATGCCATTGTACAGGCTATTGACTAAGCGGTCACAGGTATTGTTATATGTAAATGGGGGATCAGGCATATCCTATTCTTCTAGTCATATTTGGGGAAAAATAAAGTTAATCTCTTACTTCCTCCCCAGAGATCCATGTTAACAAAGGATAGAGTGCTATCTATCATGGGACCTTCGGGAATTTCTCCAAGGCTCTGACTGAATATTACGAATAAAACACAGAATGTTCTATTATCTCCGGGACCGCCTTCTGCTGCATGAATCCCAGCGACCAGTTAGGTCCCACAGAGTGGGCCTTCTCCGGGTCCCGTCAACTAAACAATGTTGTTTGGCGGGACCCAGGGGAAGAGCCTTCTCTGTGGTGGCCCCAGCCCTCTGGAACCAACTCCCCCCAGAGATTAGAATAGCCCCCACTCTTCTTGCCTTTCGTAAGCTCCTTAAAACCCCTCTCTGTCATCAGGCATGGGGGGACTGAGATATTCTTTCCCTCTAGGCTTCTACAATTTATGTATGGTATGTTTGTATGTATGATTGGTTTTTAAAATAAGGGTTTTTAGCTGTTTTAGTATTGGATTGTCGCATGTTGTTTTTACCACTGTTGTTAGCCGCCCGGAGTCTACGGAGAGGGGCGGCATACAAATCCAATAAATAAAATAAATAAATAAATAAATTGAATTTAGTTAGTAGGTCTACAATTGTTAAGAATAGTATGCTCAAAGTAAAAATCATGTGATGGAATAGTTGCCTTAGGACAGGGATGTCAACCTCAAGGCCCATGGTCCAGATCCAGCCTGTGGGGTGTTTAAATCTGGCCCATGGGGTTGGGCCTGGAAATAGCAAAGGATCAGCATGTGGTGCCTCTGGCAGCCAAAATGGGGAGTGGGAGTCTATGCATGGCCACCCATGCCCCATTTTGGTCATCGCGGTGCTGCAGGAAGCATCCGTCCCATCTCCCCCCCCCCCCGCCTAGCTGGCCCACGGAAGAAAATTACAATGCTGATCTGGCCCTCAAAGAAATCTAGTTTGACACCACTGCCTTAGAGAATTCTGGGTCATGTACATCCTTTCTGGAACAGACAGACACCCATATTCATAGATTTGGTTCAACTGCAGGTGCACCTATCTCAATGTGGTTCCACACCTGGGTTAAGCCCAAGAGAATAGATTTACATTGAAAGTAGATTTTGGCAAAAGTGTCTGCCACTGGGGCATAGAAAGAAAATGTCTTTGAAACTTCTGTGGGCAGGAAAGTTTTCTCTTTGAACTTTGAGATCAATTGCTATTCTCTTCTCCAGCCTGTCTCTCACCAGTGAAGCCAATTTTCATAGCAAAGTCTTGCTATCTGAGCAACTGTTTACTTTATCCTCCAACTGGGGTTCTTCCAATCGGTAAATAGTATGGTCACCTTATCTGTTTTTCTAATAATTGCACATAGCGTTGATGAAATTTGTTATCTTATTCAATCTAGCAGAAATAGAGATGCCTTGGAATTTAATGTCCTCTCTTCCTTCTCCCCCCACTGCTCTCCTTTTTTTTTTATTATCAAGACAAATTGGTTTGCTTGTTGCTCGAGGCTGTCTGATAATTTGTTCATTGTTTCGGTCTCTGCATGCCACTACATCTACTTACCCATGGGCATAAGGCACGAAGTGATCCAGGCTACTGAGGACTTCTTAAATTAAGCAACTGAGATTTGGAAACTGAGAAACATTGCTCTGAAAACGATGTCAATACCAGTTTCACAAAACAGAGATATTTAAAAGGCAAAAAGGGATCCCAGGAGTGGTGTTAGCATGATTACCAATTGCCTAATTGTTCCACATCTGAAACCTATATGCCATTGATAAAATGCAAAGAAGGAATCAATGGCAGGCTAACATGTTACAAGTCATGCAGGTGTGATGGGCTAATAATTTCCATTTTATCAAGCTAAGCCAACAGGTCTATTTCTGCTTCACAGTCAGGTTGTCCTCTCTAAATAGCTGCTATTGCCTCGGAAGCGGAGTAAAGATGCTGAGACATTGTATGGATTAAATAAAGGGTCACTTTATTAATTAACATAAATTTAAATAATGTAACTTTAAATACGTAAATTTAAATATTTAAATTCAACTATAACTAAGGACCTGCAGAGGCCAAAACTAACGGGGTGGAAATTCCTGCCTGAACCTTCCTTGGCAACATTGGGCATAGCTCCTTGCTGAACCAGGTGAAGGTAGCCACCTTCACCTGGATCCGAGCCACGCCCCTTTGACATGTGAGAGGAGCTCACCCTCCAATCCCCCAAGGGAAATTGGATCCGGTGAGTCCCATGGGCATCCTCTCTCCAATCCCCGACGTTGTTCTAACCTCTAGTTCCTGGAGAGAGGTGGTCCATCACCCTTTTAAAAGATGCCCAAAGGAGCATGCACGGTCACTTCTACTACCCATTTCCGCCCCTAACCTGCCAAACCCCAGTGACCAAAGGGAAGCCTAGATCTAAAATCTATGTGCACCGCACCTCCTAACAATTCCATCTGTACTGTCAGTATGGAATAGGTGAAAAAACAGCCGCCTCTAAAGTGGAAGCCGCAAAAAATTCCTATTCGGCCCCAAAGCGACCTCCTAGAGACACACTGTTGATAGCAGAGGGCGGGCGGGTGTTCGCTTCGGGAATCTGCAGACCAAGGAGGAGGTCCCGTTCAGATCGCCTTTAAATAGGGCAATCTGGGACCTCCCCTTGGGCCCAGCAAGCAGTGCGCCCCTTTGGCACGCTGCCAGAAGCCAAACATCCGGTTCTGCTGGAAACCGGAAGTTCGGGGCTCTGTGGAGCCGCCCGCAGCATCCCCCTGCTCCGGGGGCAATTTTGGCTGGCGGTTTAAGCCACCGGTCATGCATTTCTGTCTATGCTGAAGATATTAATAAAGTGTACAGTACTTGCTTTTAAAACTTGAATGGTTTGGGATCTCAATGCTTAAAGGACATCCCTCCCTCACACAATGAAGTCCTGTTCTGGGATATTCCTCATGTCCTTGCATGAACTGAGATACACTGAGTTGCTTGCAGAGAAAGGGCCTTCTTAGGAGCTTAGGACCAGATTATCTTCAGGACTATCTTCTGCCTCATGTATCCCCGTGGCAGGTTAGGTCTCACAGAGTTGGCCTTGTCATCCAGACAATGTTGGCTGGTGGGGCCTGGGGGAAGAGCCTTCTGTGTGGCAGCCCCAGCTCTGGGGAACAAACTCCCTCCGAAGATACGTACCGCCCCCTCCCTCCTGGTCTTTTGCAAAGCACTGAAGACCTACTTCTGCTGGTGGGCATGGTAGCCGTGAGTGATGAGATTGTCTCTGGCTGATACTATGTATGATTGAATTGGATGAATGTGTATGACTGTATATTGGGTTTTTCATACTTTTTTTAGTAATTTGTATAATCCTTTTATAATACAGTAATACCTCATCTTACAAACTTAATTGGTTCCAGGACGAGGTTCATAAGGTGAAAAGTTCGTAAGATGAAACAATGTTTCCCATAGGAATCAATGGAAAAGCCAATAATGCGTGCAAGCTCATTAGGAGAATCCAAAATATTAAGGCTTAAAAAAAAAAGCGGCGGCCAGACAAAGCTGAGGTGAACACCTTTCTCCTCCCTTGAGCTCCATGAGCCTTTTCTTCCCGTTTTTGCCCACCTCTCTCTCCTCATCTCCCCCACACCTTTCTCCTCCCTTGAGCTCCATGAGTCTTTTCTTCCTGTTTTTGTCCCCCCTACTCTGCCCGTTTTTTCGATCCTGGGATTCCCCTCCTGGGATTTCCCTACAGCATCGCATTTTTGCGGAAGTCAGGAGGTGGGGTTTCACATGGAGGGGAGCCTCGGGATCCCAGGATCGCAAAACCTGGGGCTTGGCTTGCAACGAAAGTCTGGAGGCGGGGCATCCCAGCGGCGGCAGGTTCATAAGGTGAAAAAAGTTCGTAAGAAGAGACAAAAAAATTCCAAACCCTGGGTTCGTATCTCAAAAAGTTCGTATGACGAGGGGTTCGTATCATGAGGTACCACTGTAATTTAAATTTCTTTACATATTGCTACATTTATAATGTTGTATGCCGCCCTGAGTTGCCTATAGAAGGGCGGCATAGAAATCTAACAAACAAACAAACAAACAAATAAACAAGTAAGTAAGTAAGTAAGTAAATAAGTAAGTAAGTAAGTAAGTAAGTAAGTAAGTTAGTTAGTTAGTTAGTTAGTTAGTTAGTTAGTTAGTTAGTTAGTTAGTTAGTTTGTGGAGATTCTCGATCATAATTGTCTGAAAGGTGGTTTTTCTTCCTTCAAAGGCAAACGGGCTGTTTTTTTCTTTGAGGAAGGAAGAGAAAACATTTCTCTTCTCATCCAAGAAGCTTCACCATCAGAACCGATGAAATTTCTTGCATGAGAAGCAAAACATTTTCTTCTTTCTCCTCAGAGAAAAAACAGTCCAGATTTGAAGGAAAAAGCACAGTGGAGGCCTTGATGATGTGCAGGAATGATGTCATTCTTCTTTCAATCCCAGTCAAATTCACCTATTGTCAAAGCAGTTAGCTTTTGCACATGTATTAAACACAGTATCTCCAAATTTATTTGTTTATTTGTTTATTTGTTTATTTGTTTATTTGTTTATTTGTTTATTTGTTTATTTGTTTATCTGTTTATCTGTTTATCTGTTTATCTGTTTATCTGTTTATCTGTTTATCTGTTTATCTGTTTATCTGTTTATCTGTTTATCTGTTTATCTGTTTATCTGTTTATCTGTTTATCTGTTTATCTGTTTATCTGTTTATCTGTTTATTTATTTATTGATTGATTGATTGGATTTGTATGCCGCCCCTCTCCGTGGACTTTGTGATCTCGCGACTGTTTTAGCTGCTTCTTATTATTGTTTATTTTTATAAATTGAACTTCATTCTGACTTTATGAAAATGTCAAATGCATGAAAGCACAGCTGAAAGATGCTCTATAAATTCCTGAAATGAAACAAATTGCTTTGCCTTCTCATTTTACTGAACGTCACAGTTATGTTCAAATCTTGAATGTTGATTCTGGTTTTCTTAAAACAATTTTATCAATACATCTTTATTTCAAGGGCACTAGAAAATAGCCAGATTGAACAGAAGAGCCGAAAGAAAGTTGAAACCAATAATTGGAGATAATTTAGGTTATTATTATTATTATTATTATTATTATTATTATTATTATTATTATTATTATTATTATTGGCGCTTTCCATAACCACATCTCCTTCTGCTAAACTGGGATTACGGCTGCTATTACAAGAACAAGGGGACACAATCTGAAGTTAGTTGGGGGAAAGATCAAGAGCAACATGAGAAAATATTATTTTACTGAAAGAGTAGTAGATCCTTGGAACAAACTTCCAGCAGACGTGGTAGATCAATCCACAGTAACTGAATTTAAACATGCCTGGGATAAACATATATCCATCCTAAGATAAAATACAGAAAATAGTATAAGGGCAGACTAGATGGACCATGAGGTCTTTTTCTGCCGTCAGATTTCTATGTTTCTATGTTTCTATTACTCCCAATCATGTTGACAAACAAATGATGGGAGTTGTAACTGGAGGGTTGTAGATTGGAGAAAACAGCACCACTGAGGTAAATTAACAGTGAAACTTGACATTTTGGAAACACTGTGTAAATAAATAGGGGCTCAAATTAAAAGTATAAATTAATTCCACGTGCACTCAGGTAAAGGGGCCTTAGGATTGTAGATCTGCTTTATTAGAGCTTGCACTCAGGAAAGCTCTTCTCATGTTCAAACGAAGATGTTTCTGAGTTTCTTTGAGAAAGAGTTTCTTTCTGACATTATTTGTTGATTGGGGACTGAAGATGAGATGGTATGTAAACACCAAGACCCCACTTGGAGCTCTCACATCATCAGTCATTCCTACAGGGATGGGGAGGGGAAGAGAAGGAAGGAGGGAAAACATGCATTTATATAAATATGTATATATCATATATTTCGCCATCAAAACAAGAACATCAAGTTATATCCCCCAGTGATACAATTATTTTTAGATCTCACCGCTGAAATTGTGTCTCTTAGTAGGGAAAGAGATGATAATTACCGGAGAAATCTGAAAAGGAACTTTTCAATGCTTTCCCCTCCCTTCCTCTGTTTCCTAGCTGACTGCCAAAGTTCACAGGACCACAATATAAATCCGAATGTCCCTAATTCCTTAAAACATTCCAGTGAGTTTGCTGCTCTTAAATAACAATTTGCTGCCAAGTGAGGCTGAAAAAAATGGATATTCAGAATTTACTAGGCAGCATGGAAGCTCCAAAAGGGGTTTCACACTGAGACATAGAAGAAAAGGGTGGATGGAATAAGCAGAAAGTTCAGAGATGATGATGAGGAGGAGGAGGAGGAAGAGGACAATGACAACAACAATAACAAGTGTTTTATTTGGAACTTGTCCTGATAATTTTGGTTAGGCTGTGACTCCTGTTTTATTTTGTGAGGTAATTTTGACATCGTTAAGGGAATGTCAGATTGCAAGTTCTGTTTTCTCTTCAAGATAAATTTCGGAGAAAATCTGATAATATCTCCAATGGCAGCTGGGAAAAATAGATGCTTGTTAATTGCAAGATTTGTTTTACCAGAATGATTTAAGGTCACTGTAAGCCTCAGCCCTGGGGTTAAGACAGCTACTAACTAGTTCTTCATTATTTTAGCTAAACTGGTTTCCTGGCCACTGTCCTTCTTTTTGTCCTGTCACATTTAAGAGTCCTGCCACAGGAGACCGGCTTGAAAGCCTTGAAACTCTTACTTTGAAGGGACCTGGCTGACTTAAAAAGGATTGCTCCAGTGAAAATATCATGAGGACTGCAGCCTTTGTGGTGGTGTAAGCCCTGTAATCAGACTTGTCAATGCTATGGCAGCCAGCCTATGCTGAGGGAGTTTTTCTGAGCTGTGTCCTTCTTCTGGCCCTTTGTTGATAGCTTAATAGTATCCTTGCTGAGACATTTCCCAATTTGCCGGCAGATTTACATAACAGTGGAAAGCTTCAGCGCTGTGCATAGGAGAGCAGGAAATACGGCCCCCTTGAGTAAAAAGTAGTGAGTTGTATTCAAGCATTTATTGACTTTTTATTTTTGTAGTGTAATAATTGATTGTAATCTTGGCATCAAATGCTATGTTCTTGGAGAAAAAACCCGAAGGGGCAATCCCTGTATTTTGCAAGTTGCTAGTGATTAATGTTTCATTGTTTCTGAATGAAAAGTGTGTTGATAGAGTCAGTTTGGAGGCATTTATTTTAGTTGCAGAAATAAAAAATTAGGATCCGAGTGAACATCAGATGAAGGGAGGAAGGAAGGTCTCAGTCATCCGTGCAACATCTGAGGAAGGTAGCCTTTGTCAGCAAATGCACGATCGGCGGCTTAAACTGCCAGCCGAAATTGCCCCCAGAGTAGGGGGATGCTGCGTCGGCTCCATGGAGCCCCGAACTTCCGGTTTCCAGTGAAACCAGAAGTTCGGCTTTTGGCAGCGCGCCAAAGAGGCGCGCTGCTTGCTGGGCTCAAGGGGAGGTCCTAGATTGTCCTATTTAAGGGCGATCCGAACAGGACCTCCTCCTTGGCCAGTGAACATCTGAAGCGAACACCCGCCCACCCTCCGCTATCAACAGTGTGTCTCTAAGAGGACGCTTCGGGGCCAAATAGGAATTTTTTGCGGCCTCCCCTTTAGAGGCGGCCATTTTTTCGCCTATTCCACACTGACAGTACGGATGGAATGGTTAGGAGGTACGGCGCACATAGATTTTAGATCTAGGCTTCCCTTTGGTCACTGGGGTTTGGCAGGTTAGGGGCGGAAATGGGCAGTAGAAGCGACCGCGCATGCTCCTTTGGGCATCTTTTAAAAGGGTGATGGACCGCCTCTCTCCAGGAACTAGAGGTTAGAACAATGTCGGGGATTGGAGAGAGGATGCCCATGGGACTCACCGGATCCAATTTCCCTTGGCGGATTGGAGGGTGAGCTCCTCCCACACACCAAAGGGGCATGGCTCGGATCCAGGTGAAAGTGGCTACCTTCACCTGGTTCAGCAAGGAGTTATGCCCAATGTTGCCAAGGAAGGTTCTGGCAGGAATTTCCGCCCCGTTAGTTTTGGCCTCTGCAGGTCCTTAGTTTTAGTTGAATTTAAATATTTAAATCTACGTGTTTAAAGTTACGTTATTTAAATTTATGTTAATTTAATAAAGTGACCCTTTATTTAATCCATACAATGTCTCGGTGTCTTTACTCTGCTTCCGGGGCAATTAGATCCTCCAATATTGCTGGTTTGTAAATGCCATTACCCTGGGTTAGTTACCCTCCTGGCCAGGATGATGGAACATGTCAAAATCTGGCTTTGCCAATTGGCATATGCAGCCCTAGCAGGTACTGGTGACTTTGTCTTTTTTTAAAAAATAACATTTTTTTTAAAAAAATATTTAAACTCTGTTGCATTTATGCTTTTATTCCACTTTTTATGTTTTTATTGTAAACCACACACAGTCATTTGGTGAGAGGGGCAGTATAGAAATACGATCCACAAATAAATCCACATGTGAATAGCATTTGTGGTTCTAAGAAGGTCTTATCTAAGTACTTTGGCTGGTTTATAAAAGGGGGAAAAGGCTCAATCAAAATTTCTTCATGTCACCTATCATCTATTTTATTAAAACTGAAAATAACATACATTGAAAAATTCAATCTAGAAATCTCTCAGATAGGTGTGTGTGTGAGAGGTGTTTCCATGATCTCTCTCCTGTAGCAAGATCACTGCTTCAGAGCTAGCCCCATTTTTTAAAAAAAGTCTTCCTTCCACCATAAAAGGTCATATGCTCCTACTGGCAGAAAGCAAAGCAGCTCATTCCCAAGCAGCTGTGTATGTTGTGCATAGACTTTCTGTCCCTCCATCAAAAGATGAATGAAATAAAACTTTCATAAAGTTTTTTTTTAAAAAAAAAATCTGCGGAATCCAATCAGCCAGAGGTAAAAAATAAAATCTTGCTTAACTCGTTCACATGGCTGGGTCTCACAATTGACTATTTACAAAGCATGGTTGGTAAGACAAAATCTTATATAAAAGTGGTTATTTATAATGGTCATATTGAAGTGTGGGAAAGAGAATTGTGGATTGCAAAATATTGCCAAGGCAGAACATCTGTACCAGTAAATGGGCTCCTATTGGAACAGTACAGGACACTAACCCGGTAATAAAAGTTGAGCTGTACGCGCACAGCTTCGGGTGTCTTGCGTGCATGCATGCCTGTCCCAGCATGTTTTTGCTTCTGCACATGCACAGGAAGCAAAATCTTGTGAGGGGACGTGGACAAGATTTTGGCAATTTTTTTGCTTCTGCAAAAGGTTGCCGAAATCTCTCTCGCACTCATGTCCCCTCGTGAGATTTTGCTTTCTGCACATGTGCAGAAGCAAAAACACATTGGGATGTGTGTGCATGCATGCAAGATACACGAAGCTGTGCATGCAGCACACCAGTTGCAGTGGTAGAACAATCTGCTCCTGGTCTGTACATTCATCTTTTGTCAAGAAAATGGCTAGCCACCTCTCCTTAGCATTAGCCAGTGATTAGCAAAATGATTGAGAAACTATTATACACTGCTCAAAAAATAAATGGAACACTTAAACAACACAATATAATTCCAAATAAATCTAACTTCTGTGAAATCAAACTGTCCACTTAGGAAGCAACACTGGTTGACAATCAATTTCAAATGCTGTTGTGCACATTCAACTTTGTACAGAACAAAGTATTCAAGGAGAATATTTCATTCATTCAGATCTAGGAAGTGTTCCCTTTACTTTTTTGAGCAGTACATAAAGAATATATTCCATTCTAATAAATTTAAGAGATAAATCATGTGCTAAAGTAAATTTGGCAAGATTTCTCTAATTCCCCTTTCTCCTTCGAATAAAGCTTGTTAAAGAATACTAACATTTTTTTTTTTTATAGCTGAGCCGAAAGTGGTTGCTAAGGTTTATGATATTGGTACAGTTTTCCTTTGCTTAACATACCTACAAAGGATTAATTGTAAAGTTATTTTTTCATCACTATTAATGGCAAATGGTCACTAAATCAGGCAGTCGGTCAACAAGGACTATCTCATTCCAATCCCATACAAGGCATTAATACAATTCCATTAATCATATTTGTGTCATTTTTTGATATTGACTAGAAAGAAAAGGGAAGAAAGTAGTGACATTACTATGGAACTGGTCAGTTTGCATTAGTTTTCCTTACTGTGACATCATTGTTATTAATCCTTGTATTTGTGCTCTTACTTTAGCCATCATTTTGGGCCCACTTTCTATAACCTGATGCTCTTCAGATGTGTTGGACTTATTCACATATAGTTTCCAGCTTCATGTCCTTTAGCCATGAGCCCAGGAGATATGGGAATTGCAGTCTAGTACAACTAGAAGGCTCTTTGTTCATTTTGCTGCTGTGTCTGGGATATCTCAGCTGGGAATCAGGAGACCAAATGAAATAAAAGAGACAGAAAAAGAAAGAAGAAAATGATCTCCTTGAGCACAGCAGACAGCTCCATTTTAGCATTATATAGCACAGCAGGATAGGTTAGGGTAGAAAAAGAAACCGTCATCTATAAAAATCTAAATATATTTGGAAAATTATTTTTTTCATACTGTCTTGTCAGTAATTTCAGAAGATGTGGATACACTCCACTAGTCTGTTTATTATAAACATTTGTATATTTTCTCTTTACTCTTTAAGATTTCAGGATGGTTTGGTAATATATGCCAACGTCATAAATATATTAAAGTCAAAAGGATTAAAAATACAATAATTAAAATAGAACAAAACACCCTAATCTACTCATCTATCTATCTATCTATCTATCTATCTATCTATCTATCATCCATCAATCTACTTACCTACCTACCTACCTACCTACCTATCTATCTATGTATGTATCATCTATCTATTTACTTATCTATCTATCTATCTATCTATCTATCTATCTATCTATCTATCTATCTATCTATCTATCTTTCTATCTACTTACCTACCTACCTATCATCTACCTATCTATCTACCTATCTACCTATCTATCTATCTATTATCTATCTATCTATCTATCTATCTATCTATCTATCTATCTATCTATCTATCTGTCTATCTCTGATAAATGACAATATGTTAACATGAAAGGCTGAAAGGCTATCAATTAGGTTCATGTTGCATCTCCAGAGGAAGCATATTTGTAGTCATAATGTATTTCAACCAAAATTTCCCAGCATCATGAAATTGCATCTTTTTCAACATGATCTTGCAGATAGGCAGTGAGCCATCATATAATTACCGTAAGCCAAGAGTTTTCCAAGACCTCAGGTAAACAAATTAATAGGTGGTTGGTTAGATAGTATCAGAGAAAAAACATATGCAAGCAGACAAACTTGAAGAATGCCTTCCAACTCAATTCTATGGCACATATCCAAATCACCTGAATGCAAGGACAAGAACCAATGGATGGAAATTAATCCAGGAGAGAAGCCATTTAGAACTAAGGAAAAATTTCCTGACAGTTAGAATCAATGGAACGACTTGCCTCCAGAGGTTATGGGTGCTCCAACACTGGAGATTTGTAAGAAGAGATTGGGCAATTGTTTGTCCAAAATGATATAGGATCTCCTATCTGAACAGAGGGTTGGGCTAGAAAACATCCAGTCCCTTCCAACTCTATTATTCTGTTACATCTATAGCAGAAATGATACTACAGCTGATCCCTAAGATATATGAAGCAGTAACATGACAACTGTCTCTGAGTTTATGCAAAGTTTAGGCTAAGTCACTGAAATTCTAGGACTCAGAAGGAACATGTTAAATAAATAATAAATCCAGAGACTGAAACATTTAGGAGCACCATATTGTCTATTGGCTAATGACGCACCAAGAAGGTGTCCAGATTGAATGAATAATATATTCTGTTCCACCCAGATTTTTTTCATTTGATTCCAGACTTTTTGCTTTTAGATTATTGTTGAAAGCATTTCCTGTAACTACTATTCTACCCATTATATGTTGATTTTATACGATGATATATTTTTATCTAATCTTGTGGAGGGTTAGGCACCTTAATGATGGGTAATTAGCATTACTTACTGTAGCCCCTGCCCATGAGCATATTAAATATATGAAGCATAATAAATTATTTGTGATCTTGAGAAAGAAGAGAAGCAGTGCACCCAAACAGTTGCCTTCTTTCCTTGAATCACTGTCGATGGACAATGCTGAACAATTCACTGCTTTTCATTCCGTCTACTAGGAAGGTGCCAAGAAGCTGGCAAGAGCCTGAGAATGTAGGCCAAGCATAGTTTTAGAGACAGCTCTAGTAAAATGCTTGTGCATTCAGTGCACATTCATTAATGTTTCATCCTTTTCATTATCAGCCAAACATTGACAGCACAATGCAAGAATTGTAATAGGGAAACCTAAATCATGCATTTGGGATCCCGTTCCCTAATCTTGTCTTTGCATGGTCCCAGACAGTAAATATGTTCTTGAAGGAATTCAGACAGAAAATTGCTCTGTGTTTAGAGTGTTACATATGGAATGAAACACAAAACTAATCAGACTTCAGTATCGTAGCTGGACTGCACTGATTACAACGGCATCTCCAGAACTTGGACTCTTTAAATTATTTTTTAAAAATATTTTTCCCTGTTATAATAAATTTATGATTGTACAGAAAATGAAGTCTCTTGGGCAACTCATCACCAGGTTGCCACGAATGATATGTCCATTCACATCAAGCTATATTATAACCAACCTGGCCAATATAGAGGAGGTGAGAATACAGAAGGGATATACTACTCAATGATTACTTTAGCTAGGTTGACCAATTATGTTTAATCCCATGCCAGACTAGGATAAAATATTTATTGCATTAAAGAATTTAGGATGGAGTTCTTAGATATACTGACAAAGAGAAATTAACAAAATCTGATCCTTTTGAATGTTTTATTTGTCTATCTATCTATCTATCTATCTATCTATCTATCTATCTATCTATCTATCTATCTATCTATCTATCTATCTATCTATCTATCTATTTATTTATTTGGATTTATATGCCACCCCTCTCCGAGGACTCGGGGCGGCTCACAACATATATAAAGAGACAATAGTAAAACCAATCCAATTAATACATAAAAACAATCCTTAAAAATCTACTTTAAAAACTTCCATTACTATTCATTCAACAATCATACTAAAAACATTTGTTTGTCAGGGGGAAGATCTAGTAACCCTAGGCCTGGCAACCAAGGTGAGTTTTTAGGCTCTTTCGAAAGGCAAGGAGGGTGGGGGCAGTGCAAATCTCCAGGGGGAGCTGATTCCAGAGGGTCGGGCCCCCCACAGAGAAGGCTCTTCCCCTAGGTCCCGCCAGCTGACATTGTTTGGTCGACAGGACCCTGAGGAGAACCAATCTGTGGGACCTCACCGGTTGCTGGGATTCGTGCGGCAGAAGGCGGTCTCGAAGATAGTCTGGTCTGATGCCATGTAGGACTTTATAGGTCATAATAAAAAACACTTTATGGCGTGCATTTCAAACTGAGGTTAGCGGATAATCATTGCCGTCTTATTTAGCTTGCCATCTTTCCTTATCTAAACTAAGGGCTGCATCCTATGGCAGCTAAATAAATTCTGCAACTGTATATACTGTGTAGGTACAGTAATGAAAATCAATGAAGGGAGATACCAAAGAAAGCACTTCTACATATAAGTGCATTATTTAAAGTGTGGAGTTCTCTTCTGCATAATATGGTGGTGGTTGCTGACTCCAACAACTTTAAAAGTAGATTAGACAAATTCATGATGATAAGGATATAAATAGCTGCTGGCTATACATTTGAATGCCATGAGCAGAGGATGCTGTTACGCTTATGTTGTCCTTGTAATCTTCCCATAGGCATCTCGTTCACTGTGAAAGCAGAAAACAGGACAAAACAGATGTGAGGTCTGATCCAGCATAGTCTTAATTTCCTTCAGTCTTTTAATGAATCCTCAACACCATTGACACAGATCACATAGACATTGAGAGGATAAGAATTCAACTCCCATTGATGGAAATTAAGAATGAGACATATAAGATTTCTACAATTACACTCCCTATTTAAAACATCAAAAAAGAACCAGAAGTAAGAAGGTTCTGTTATTAAAGCCACTCACGATAAAAACATTCTTGGCCTTCCTGGTAGAGTTGATTCCTAGTTTGGTCCACCTGGTGGGGCTGACATCAATCCTTTCTGTTTGTTTTGGATAAATTACATATTGTTGTTCTGGTAACAAATCTGCCATATTTATGACAAGGTCATCTATGTATGTTTGCATCTGTAAGTATGTATACATAGAGATGTTCACTGATATAAAATCCAGGAAATATCTGTATTCTGCATTGACTATTGTTTGAACATCATAGAACTGTGGTGACCCAGTCATTAGAATGCAGTACTGCAGGCTAATTTTGCTGACTGCCAGCTGCCAGAAGTTCAGCGGTTCAATTCTCACTGGTTCAAGGTTGACTCAAGTCTTCCATCCTTCCAAGGTCAATAAAACGAGGACCCAGACTGTTGGGGAAAATATGCAGACTCTTTAAATTGCTCAGAGAGGGCTGTAGAGCCCTGTGAAACAGCACATAACTGTAAGTACTATTGCCATTACTATAAACATTTCTGTAAGCCAGATGCCTCCAATTCTTTCTTTTTCTTGGTGGCAGAGAGTAGAGTTATTTTAATGCAAAGATGTGAGCAATTACAAATTAAACATAAATATTATTAGTAAGCCCATACCGCATATGTGGATGTGTCTATAGCCAGGTACGCAAATAACTTCATCTCAAGGCTTATCCAGTGTGATGCGTTATTCATTTCTAATATGTTTGTGATTTAGAAATATCTATCCAAGCTATTATACAGATTCAGTGTCTGTGGTTGGCATTCAAAGTAATGGGGTAATATAACTGATTGGCACTGCTGTAATTACACCTAGATAAGTATTCATTTATTGGCAAAATAGTTTCTTACACAGACCTGACAGATTCCTTCCAAAATTACAGCCTTAGGACTCTATTATCTTGCTGTGCTTTTCATTAAATTGTATAAATCCATGCAAAATCCAGCTAAGCAATTGTCTCAATCACATCTTGTGACACTGAATACCACAAATCAATGGTAAATTTTAAAGCTCTTTCAGTTTTACTCTTTTTGATCCATTTTAATCCTCTGGGATTCTGTTCCATTCAACTTAACCCAGTCCATATTTATTGTTTCCAGTTCAATTCTTCCAGGTTTTTTCCCCTTGAGTTTCATTTGTCCAGACCAACCTTTCTGTGCATAATGAATATGCTTGAATGAGCTACATTCCTACTATCTGGCAGCATAGAATACAATGAAATATCTGTGATTTATTTTTATTCATATAAAATGCAAGAATGCAGTGTATTAATTTTTAGGTAATACCTTACAACCTCAGGACAGCTACAAAAATTGCAATTTTTTAAAATGGCCAATATTCAATTCAATTCAATTCAATTTATTAGATTGGTATGCCGCCCCTCTCCGAAGACTCGGGGCGGCTCACAACAATAATAAAAACAGTATAATAATGGAACAAATCTAATAATAAAATTATATTTAAAAAACCCCAACAATTTAAAAACCATGCAACACATACATACCAAACATAAAATATAAGAAAGCCTGGGGGAGATGTCTTAATTCCCCCATGCCTGGCGATATAGGTGGGTCTTGAGTAACTTGCGAAAGGTACAATATCATGTACCTAACCACAAGATTTACAACATAGCTATACTGAGGATGGATGGAGTTATCCAGACACACTTAACTATCCATTCAATCTTTTGTGAGAAACTTTTGCTCTTTGAATTTATTTTGGATAACCCATTTCCGCTTGATGTAACCCATGCTGATATAACTTATATTGGGAAATGGGGTCAAGAGATGATGGCTAGGGAATGGTCAAACAAAAGACAGAATAGCCTGCCACTGGACAATGTATGGGGCAAGAGGCCCAGAAGAAACCCTCACTAGTTGCTTGGGCTGTAAAGAGACAGTGGGAAATTTGTACTTTCAGACTTCTGTTAATGTATCTTTATAATAAAGTAGCATTAACTCATCTGATCTTGTTTCTTGTCTGGTCTACCTCAGAAGGCTGATAATAGTACAGATAAAGCCCACTTGACTATTTAAAACATCTTAAGTGAATAGGAAGCATTAGAGGAGCACTCAGTATTGTTTTGGATGTCATTCTCACAAGAACATAATAACAGAAATCATTAATGCAATGCTAATAATAAATCAGTATGTCCTTTGTGCTCTTCATTCTTTAGAGTTCATACAATAGTTATTCAGCTTTATTGGCTCAATAAGGTAAAAGCTGTACAGAACAAAAAGGCTCCCGAGGAAGAAAATATTCCAGGCAACTCAAATACCAATATAGAGTGGAGAGATCCTGAAAAAAACTGAACAAAACAATCCTCTACTGGTCTACTTAAATGTAAGCCTCTTCGGGCCCTGGGGGAGTGAATTTCAAGACTGTGTGTATAGAAGGGCATCCTTGAATATAATCAGTAGCTCTGTTAGAATTCCAAAGTTGAGCTTTCCTTCTCCTATTTAAGCATACCTCTCTTTGAAGCCTCTACTTAAAACAGAGTTAAAGACTTAACCAAATGTTCGGAAAATTAAGTCAGGACAGAAATAGGAAGAAGAATATCCTTTCTCTCTGTGCTGTATTATGCTGATCAGTAATAATGATAACAGTAAAATGGATGAAATTGTGATACCAAGGACCCTCAAATAAGGGCAAGATAGGAGGTAAGTTGTGATACTCTCAAAATGATTCCCTGTTTATCAAAAAAAAAATCACCTTCATCTGAATGTTTTTGAATAGGGGAGAATGAAGTGGGGTTATGTTATTAATAGTTATGTATCTGCACGAATCCCAGCGACCAGTTAGGTCCCACAAAGTGGGTCTTCTCCGGGTCCCATCAACCAAACAATGTCGCTTGGCGGGACCCAGAGGAAGAGCCTTCTCTGTGGCGGCCCCAGCCCTCTGGAACCAACTCCCCCCAGAAATTAGAATTGCCCCCACCCTCCTTGCCTTTTGAAAGCTGCTTAAAACCCACCTCTGCCGTCAGGCATGGGGGAACTGAGATACACTTCCCCCTAGGCCTTTACAATTTTATGCATGGTATGTCTGTATGTATTATTGGTTTTTATATAATGGGTTTGTTAACAGTTTTTAGTATTGGATTTTGTTATATACTGTTTTATTGGGGTGTTCCAGGAAAATTGACAATTGTTTTTTGATCCCATCTAGAAAAATCTTAATTTATGAACTCTCTCTCTCTCTCCTTCTCCCCTCCTCTCTCTCACACACACACAAACAGAGAGAGAGAGAGAGAGAGAGAGAGAGAGAGAGACCACTCTACCTTCATTTCACACAGTCTGTGAATGTGAGAAAAAAAAGGATCAGAGGATATTTCAGCTCAGCAAAAACTGCTCACCATTGCCTAATTTCCTAGAACCTCCTAAGAAGGATCTTCTATTATAATACTGTACTTTAATGGCATTGATATAAGTAGTTGGAGTTTTACACACCTGCAAAATATTAAAAAAAGAAGTGTTCCTCAGCCCTGAATAGAATAGTTGCGCCAGATGCAGAGTAAGAACACGGACAACATATAGTTGGAATTAAATTGGGTCACTTTATTGAATAAACCAAAAAACATTTAACAATTATTTACAAATGACTTGGACCCGCAGAGGCCACTAAAAACTTTGGGGTGGAAAATATTTTCCATAACATTCCTGGGCAACTCTGGGTGTAACTCCTTGCTGAAACAGGTGAGGGGGCCAGTGCCTTCGCCGGTTAGCTGGCCACGCTAAGCGTGTGGGAGGGCTTACTGTCCAATCCCCATTTGGTTATTGGGTTAGGTGAATCCCAACGGCATCCCCCCTCCAATTGTCCCAGCCGTAAGGTACCTTGAGTTCCTGGCGAGAGGCTGCCCTTCATCTTTGAAAGATGCCTAAAGGAGAACACGCAATTGCTATACTCCCCTTTTTCTGCCCAACCTGACAAAAAAAACCATGTATTCCCCTTTCCAAATTCTCTCCTTAATGGATGGGTGTAAATGAAAACCCAGGGAAGTACAGGGCAAATCCCAGGGTATTTCTCCCAGCCTCCTGGCTGCTAATGGATCTACCACACTAGGTACAGTTGTCTGGCTCCCCGCCACCACCACTGAAGTTAAAGTAAGTGCTGAGCCCAGGGTGTAGCAGCTGGATTAACTGGGGCAATGGGGGCAGTAGCCACCCATACTTGTGTGCAAGTGGCTGCTGATCCTAAACCTTGCTCGTAGTGCTCATGAGCTGTGGTGAATTACTAAGTGTTGTGTTAGCAGCTTGTTCCGTGACATGTGGTGCAACTTGCTCACCTGATGGAGTTGGTTGGTTCCCTGAAGGTCCTGCTGCTACGGCAACTGTGCTCCCAGCTGAGTTGGCAGTGATGGCGGTGCTAAGCCCAGGTTGCACAGCTGGTTTGCCCTAGGGGGCCCCCAATGAGGCCGAGGGGGCAAGAAGCCAACTCTCTGTCCCCTGACCGAAAACTGACATCCAACGTGCATCCAAGGAATCCAGCCGGTTGAGTATCCTAGATAGGGATTGATCAGGGAGCGTTACCTCACACCTACGTGACCCCCTAGGCCCACATTCGATCCTAGAGGCCTGTTCCTGTGCTACGCTTTCAGCTTGCATGAAAGCGAATGTTAGGAATGGGGGGCCCTGATGAAGCCTTGCATTTCCTGGGCACTATCCCAAACTACTTTATACAAAATAAACCAGATTTTTTTTTCTTTGCCAAGAAACAAGGCCTCTGTGGACCTGGTTCTAAGATGGTTTAAAAAGGCAAAAGAACTGTTATGGGCCTAACCACCCCAGGAACAGAATTTTCTGGCTGCCACAAAACCCACTCCTAGGGAAACAGCCTTAAATGTGGTTGCCTGATGTTATAGCAGACCAACTGCTGGAAATTGGTGGATTTGGAGGGGGGGTGACCCATGAGGCCTCCCTGTAGCCCCACTTACCCCCTTTTAACAAACCAAGAAGTCGCGTTGTCCTCACACGACCCCAGCCCGAGATCGCTGGATGGAAGACACATCAAAAGAGGCCCGCCAAGTTCTCCCGGCGCAACCCCTCGCCAGCCGCTGAACCAGTTAGAGATGTAAAAAGTACCATGTGATTAAGCCCCAAAACTACCCTTATGAATTACAAAAAAACTTTGCTACTCTTCATTCTGGATGGAGCTACCCAGCCAGCTTTGCAAGATAATGTAAACGCAAACCTTTTCAAAGCAGTCTCCTAAGTTACTGTACGTTAGTACTGTATCTCTGAGGGATGCCTTTTTGCCTGCTTGACTCCATTTGACATTAATAGAAGTTTCACAGCTAAATCCTAGTGCTCTAATCTGACAAATTTGTCCAAATGGAAAATTGCACTCCCCACGCCTTCATACAGGAAGGGGGGGGCATGTTTTGCTGTGTAGCGGCACATGTGCCACTAATCAGCATTTAACATGGAGATCCTATTTCATGCTTTAAATCTCCAAAGTCAAGCAGAAAAAAGTCAGTTCAATCTGAACTGTAGAGCCGCTTGCGCTATTCATTGTAAAGAAATTAGCCCCTTCCTATTCATAAGCCATTCAGAAAATGATCTTTGATTTCTGGGAATGTCATTGTTATTCATAAGATCCATCAAATGGCCTGAAAATGATTTCTAGGTTATGGGATGTTCAAGGGCTTCTTTTTCACAATTTTCTACAGTGTTGCGTACTGTGAATCCCAAAGTACAGCTCCTATTATCTCTCCCTGTAAAACTTGGAGGCTCTTAAAAATGTAAAGTACAAAAAGAGCGTTAACACAATTTACTATGAGATTCCAGCTTCTATGCGTAACTGAGAATGATTCTCTTATGTGTGGTTAGAGAAAGATGCTGTTGAGCCTCTTTCTGGAATGTTGTAATTACTCATCCCAAATCCAAATCTTGGTTTCAAGGCTGTCTAAAACCTTATTGATGTGTGATGAACATACCGTAGAAACATAGAGGACTGACGGCAGAAAAAGACCTCGTGGTCCATCTAGTCTGCCCTTATACTATTTCCTGTATTTTATCTTAGGATGGATATATGTTTATCCCAGGCATGTTTAAATTTAGTTACTGTGGATTTACCAACCACATCTGCTGGAAGTTTGTTCCAAGCATCTACTACTCTTTCAGTAAAATAATATTTTCTCACATTACTTCTAATCTTTCCCCCAACTAACCTCAGATTGTGTCCCCTTGTTCTTGTGTTCAGTTTCCTATTAAAAACACTATTAAAACACTTTAAAACACATAGCATATTCAGTATACTAACCTAATTAGTCTCGACAGACATTAATAAGAAAACACCATCAAATAATCATCTACAGGTTGATCATAACCTTCTCCTACTATTCAAACCAAATAATCACACACAATCAGATGCAGAGACAAAGTATGAAGGACCTATCTGCTCTAAGTAGAGAAGCACATTCAGAAGAGACGATCCACTCACATAGGATTAATTGCTGTCAAAAGCTTCAGAGAGATTCAGGCAATGAAACTGCCTTGATTACAGTAGATGTTTATTAGATTAGGTGCTGGACACTGAAGTGGGGTATTAATGGAATACTGTAGGTCCAAACAATTACGTCTGTGCAGAATTGAGCAAATAGCTCACAGTGGAGCTCAGATGGTATTAGAGCAAGAGTGTCAAACTCAGGGCCTGGGGCCCAGATCCGCCTGCAGGTCGCCCTGGAAACAGCAAAAGACCAGGACGCAGTGCCTCTGGGGGCCCTGCCAAGCCCTGTTTTTGCCCTGTTTTCGCTGGCAGAGCACTCGGATGACCACAGGTGCCCCCAACACGAGTGACGTCGAACTGGCCATGCCTACTCTGGTCCCCCAAGGTCAAACCCAATTCTGATGAGGCCCTCAATGAAATTGAGCTTGACATCCCTGTACTGGCACATTTCTTTGACTAATGAGAGCTATATTATTTGCCCAACACTGGAGAGCTTCACGGAAATTGTCCCAGATTCCTGGTGTTGTGGTTCCGTCTGAGGCCCCTCAGGGAACGGCTGATCTTCTGTCGGTTTCCAGCTCAGAGGGAGAGGCTGAGGAACAGGAGGTGCAGGCAGACGAGGAGGAGGAATCCCAGGCTGAAGAAGAGGGAGGACAGCCAGAGTCCCCCCAGAGGGAGCTCTCCCCAGCAAGCAGCCTGGATTCCTTAGAGGAAAATGCACAAGCCATAATTGATCTGCGACAGAGAAGAGCTACTCAGAGAAGGGATCAATTGGCTAAGTACTTTCAGCATTAAAGAGGCAACAGCTGGGTTTGGGTGTGGTGCTCTTTGGAAAGGCTAAAAGGCAGACCCACCCTTCCTGGCTTGTGGAGTTTTATCTTTGAGAGTCTTGGGACCTGGCTGTGAACTTTGGCGTCTTGGAATCCTGGTTTGTGCCTTTGACTACTGAAACCTTGGGGTGGGTGTGCCAGCAAGAAGCTTGCTGTATTGTCTGGACATCAGGACTCTGCTGTAAAGTATTATAGCCTGTCTGTTGGGAAGAACAGGTTTTCCTCTGTGTTTATTTTTTCCAGCTATAAAATACTTTTGGCTTTTACCAGAGTGTCTGGCTGTTTTTTCCAGTTGGTGTTGAGGTCTGGGTGAACCCAGACAGAACACCTTGGACCCAGTCAGGGAGGAAATCTATTATTCACTCTTCTCCCTAATCATCATAGCATCTGATATGTAACCATACCAACAGTGCATCTGCTCAGATTCAGACCTGCCCCAATATTGCTCAGGCTATCGGTCCCCATATTTCATCACCTATAACTGCTCCGCGTTCTTGAGGCAAAGCTGCGGGCCAGGATAGTGAATTCTTAGAAGCAGTGATTCAAGTGCCCAGAAAATCCTGTTAGTCCATATCTCAACAATGTCACTAAGTCAGAGTTCCGAAAAACATTCCCCAGAGTTGTGTCAAATCCAATTGGGTTCATTAATCTCTGGAGACACACCAACTTAATCTGGTGCCTATCCCTGCAGGGGAGAATGCGCTGCCACAGAACAATGGTTAACTAGTAATGATCTGTCCATAGCAAAGTCAATAATTCTGGGAGCCTTGTATTCCAGTCACTCAGTTCCCATATATCAAATCAGATTAGATTTGGATTGTAAAACAATGTGTGTAACACAGATGTTGTCCAAGTGATAGGATATTATTTTCTGTTCTTAGCAATTATTTGTCTGAAGGCTCTAAAGCAGGGCTGTCAAATTCGTGACCCACCGGCCAGATGCATCACACACTGGCCATGGCAAAGGAGGAAAACGTTATGTTGCATCACATGATGATGCCGTGACAATGCAAGTTTGACATCCCTGCTCTAAAGCAGAGGTCTCCAAACTTGGCAACTTTAAGACTTGTGGACTTCAACTCCCAGAATTCTCCAGCCAGCTTTCTGGGAGTTGAAGTCCACAAGTCTTAAAGTTGCCAAGGTTGGAGACCCCCCCTACTCTAAAGAATGTAAAAACAAACAAAACAAAACAAAAACCCCAAAGTGACTCAGATGTCACATGGAGAGTTGAGACCACAGGTTTCTCATTCTGCTGTAATGCTTGAGAAATGGGACCCCAGCGGAGATTATTCTGTACAGCACAAAATGAATTGCAATGTTAGTCTGAGGAATGTGAAAGCACAGACACATATTTTAAGAAAGATGAAAGTGTGCATGTACCCTAAATCCCATGACTCATATGGGTTAAGGTGGAAAGCTTTAAAACATGCCATAGGTTTAAACCTAAAGCAAACATTATGCAACTATCTAAAGGGTAACCTGAAGTTTACATTTTTGCAAAGCATTGTTGTTGCTTTGTAAATTCAGATATGCATTTGATTTCCACAGACAGGAGTAGAGGGAAGGAGGGAGAGAGAGAGTCAGGGAGAGAGGAGAGGAGGGGGAGAGAGGGAGAGAGAGAGAGACCATCAGCAGAGAACGAAACTTCAACTGACTGAACTAAATGAATGTAGGCCCACCTAGGGTGGAGTTATAGCTGCAGCTTCTCCAGTTGATTCATATTTCTTCTCCAAGCTAAAAATGCCTTTTATAACTGAAGCCTCTCCTTTGAGTTTCCATCCCTCAGGACAGCCGCACTGAACTGCCTGGAGGGGCTTTTGTGAACAGAGAAGTCAGTAAATGTGATCACAACATACTTTACAGCATGAGGTGAGTCCCAAAGGAATCGCCCCCATGAAATTCCTAAACACCAAGGAAAGGTAAAGCTGTCTGTTTAATCTATGGAAATGCAACTTTCAGGCATCCTCAAACAGAAATGTGAAAGAACAAACTCAGCTTCCAAGGACAGCCTTCCTCTCCCTCCCTCTCTTTCTCCACAAAGAAGGGGGAGGGAACCCTTTGACAAGATTATTTCCCCCCCCCCCCCTAAATTTCATACATAGTAATTACCAACTATCCTACGCACCCAGATTACTTAGCATAAATTGTCAAAGTAAATTGGCTATTCTTTCAACATTGATAAATTATTCTTCTATTGTGGACGCTGGCTTGATCATTCAAATACAGTAATTTTCATTTATTTAGTGTCTTCAACAATTTTGGAGTAACTACTGTGCCATTTTTTTTTATAAACCTATTAGGTCCTTGTTATTGTATGGCAAACTGGTCCATCCAGGTTTAAAACAAGATAATCAATGAGCAGGACATGGAGGTCACATAGAAAGTAACTCTGAAGACAAATTAACAAGGCTGAGAAGCAAAATTAAATCTATAATAAGTGTTATCCTTAGGCAAATTTTTGTCACCCGATTCAAATTTCACAATGGGGTGAGACTGAATCTGGGAGGTCAGGAATAACCATTTCCAATGTTATTGAAGAAAGCTTCGTAGCCTACCTTGGTTTTCTATTGTCCTATATAACCCTAATGGTTTTACTTCATATATATTCTCCTCACAAGAGAAAGAACATTGAGTGAAGTACCATCAAAAGCCAGCTTTCCATAAAAAGCCAATACAGTGATAACTCAAAATGCACTTAGGATCTAAATATCCATGTGAATTCATGCATACAAAAATGCATACATATGTAAATGTTATGATTGAATTCAACTTTATGATTGAAATTGAATCATCATTTGCTATATTTTCTTCACCAGTCTATTTGAGAAACTAAATATATGGGGTTTAAAATGCTTTGCATAATATTTAGCTATATCCTCTATCTATCTATCTATCTATCTATCTATCTATCTATCTATCTATCTATCTATCTATCCATCCATCCATCCATCCATCCATCCATCCATCCATCCATCCACCTACCCACCCACCCACCCATCCATCCATCTATCCATTATCTTTCTGTATCTGTCCATATCTGTGTCCATGTCTAATCTATTTCCTCGCTGTACTATTGGTATGGGAGTATTTTATTTCAGATTCAGAGATCAAAACAGTCAAAACAGTAACTGCTTGAGTCTCTATTTCAGGTAGAGTGCCTGGTGACATTTATCTCCCCTCCAATCTGTACATTTAAATAAGAACATGGTAATTTCCCCCTAAAATCTGTGTGCTCTAGTTCTCTAGTCTTATGATGCATTTGCCTTTTGACAATTGGCAAAAAATATGCTGCAAGGAAGATTATTTATGATTAAATAGTTCAGAATTGGTTATAGGGAAAAAGAAGTCTTCAAACAGTAATCTTTGGGGGTGGGTGGTGGGTGGGTATAAAACAGTAATCTTGAATATCAAAACATCAAGATTTGAGCCAAAGAGGAAACAAAATTCATTATCCTAATCAAGAATGTTAAGAGTTTTACACACAGATGCACAACAGATCTACAAAAGAATCATATAAAATTGTGTTCAAAGGATCATATAAAATGTAACATATTGCAGATTATATTATACATGTACTACATATAAATACAAATTATATGTGTCATATGCATAGTATAATGTACAGCATATTATATTTTATAAAGGTGTTTTGTGCCCAGCGTCACACATGAATATACAAATTATACTGGGCACAAAACACCTTTATAAAATATAATATGCTGTACATTATATTATGCATATAATACAATTAGCCCACATTATATCAAGTATATCAATTTAGCCCACATTTAGTAGATGTTTGAAATTACAAAAGAAGACAGATGGACAAAATGGACTAATAACCTGTGAAACTAATGCAGATCATACAAAAACTGATTAAAAATTGAGATGCCAGAGGTCACCTTTAACCAGCTTTGCTGGCTGAGGAATTCTGGGAGTTGAAGTCCACAAGTCTTAAAGTTTCCAAGGTTGGAGACCCCTGCTTTAAACCATCTCTTTTTGTGATTGGCTACAATTTGATTCCACTTTTCATAAAGTTGAAATAATAGTTGTTTTTGCTAGACCTGGTGCATCTAGTCTATAGAACATTCATTCATGCAATGGTTGTCCCAAAGGTGCTTTTTTCTAAAAGTAAGCTGGACTTTTTTGTTTAGTTAGAAAGTTGGTTAGAACTGAAGAAGCTTCTTGGATGAGAAGCGAAACATTTTCAAAGGGGAAAAAACCAAGAAAGTCCATTTGCCTTTTGGAAAAAGCATCATTGGGACAACCTTTAAATAATGAATACATTATATCATACAGAACAATATTTTTCAGAACTATTAAGTGTTTCCAGTGTTTTGGACTAGAATCATCAGGACTGAAATTCCTATCATTCCTCATAACCGGGACTCACTGCTCACAGTCACTCATGCCCTCATCACCTCGAGGTTCGACTACTGTAATGCTCTCTACATGGGGCTACCTTTGAAAAGTGTTCGGAAACTCCAGATCGTGCAGAATGCAGCTGCGAGAGCAGTCATGGGCTTACCCAGGTATGCCCATGTTTCACCATCACTCCGCAGTCTGCACTGGCTGCCGATCAGTTTCCGGTCACAATTCAAAGTGTTGGTTATGACCTTTAAAGCCCTTCATGGCACTGGACCAGAATATCTCCGAGACCGCCTCCTGCCGCACGAATCCCAGCGACCAATTAGGTCCCACAGAGTGGGCCTTCTCCGGGTCCCGTCAACTAAGCAATGTCGGTTGGCGGGCCCCAGGGGAAGAGCCTTCTCTGTGGCGGCACCGGCCCTCTGGAACCAACTCCCCCCGGAGATTAGAACTGCCCCTACTCTTCCTGCCTTCCGCAAACTTCTTAAAACCCACCTTTGCCGTCAGGCATGGGGGAATTGAAACATCCCCCCCCCCTGGGCACGTTGAATTTATATATGGTATGCTTGTGTGTGAGTCTGTTAGTTTGTGGGGTTTTTTAAATCTTTAAAATTTTAAATTGTTGATTACTTATGATTTGTCTTTTACATGTTGTGAGCCGCCCCGAGTCTTCGGAGAGGGGCGGCATACAAATCCAAGTAATAAATAAATAAATAAATAATTAGTCATACAGTAATTGTTGAAGCCAAGCCAAAAATGGAGGTTAGCTTCCCTGATATTTTTTTTTGTGATTTATCATAATTCCAAAATCCATCAGGTGTTAGGGATGACATTGACAAGATACAGGAAAAGGAAATCTATAGTTCTCAAACCTAACTGATCTATCACATTGGCCCATTTGACTTTTTAATTTTATTTATTTTAATTTATTTATTTATTTGTCATACAAATATAGTGTTGTACTGTAGTATGTTTAACATAATATAAGTATAAAGTAGAGATAGAAAAGATAAAAAGACATTAGGACAGGAACGGTAGGCACAAAGGTGCACTTATACACGCACCTTACAGACCTCTTAGAAAATGGGAGAGGTCTATTGTAGATAATGTAAGGTTGAAGATTTTGGGATTGGGGGAAGAAACAACAGAGTCCTGCTCCAGTTAACAATGGCGTTCCCCAAGGCAGTGTCCTAGGACTTAGTCTCTTTATACTCTACATAAATGTCTCTGTGACAATATTACAAGCAATTGTATTCTCTTTGCTGATGATGTTAAGCTATTTGATACCTCTGATAATACTTCTACCCTTCAAAAGGACCTTGACCATGTAGCTGAATGGTCTAACAACTGGCAACTCCAAATCTCATCCAACAAATGCTCTGTCCTACACATTGGTAAAAAGAATCTGAATACTAAATACACACTTGGACAAACTGAACTCACAGAAGACAATCATTCAGTCAAAGACCTTGTGTTCTGTTGGGCTCTCTGGTAGACTCCTCCCAAAAATTCACAGGTACAAATTTCAGACACACACACGTTTGAACATTCAAAACAATGTTCTTTATACTGAAAATTCACTTAAACCAAGCCCTCTTTTGGTATAGCAAAGAGCACTCGTCTCCAAACAAACTGGTAATTTGTACAAGTCCCTTATCAGTTCTGTGATACCTAGCTTGCAGCTGTGAGGCAATTCACAGTCCTTCTTCTTTCACAAAGTGAAACACACTTTGCTCTGGTTTAGTTTGAAAGCGGGGACCTGTGGAGCTCAGCTGCCAGAATTCCTCAGCTAGCCATACAAGCCCATAAGTCGCAAAGTTGCCAAGATTAGATATTCCTATTTTAGAGTAAGAGCCCTGCTTGTAAGAAGGACAGCTAGAATACAGTTCTGTTCTGGCAAGTCATGCCTACTTCAAAAGAGGAAAACTGCAGAGTGAATAAAATTGACAAGGAAACCATCATTGGGCACATACAAGTTTAGCTTTGCAAAGAGAAAAAAAATGTTTCAAAGCATGCATACCATTTTAAAAGAGTTGCTTTCTTGGAGCAGGATCATCTTATTGGTGAGATGAATTGAGTAAAGTGACTCTATTCTATACTCAGGAATAGTTACAATATCAAACGAAGGTGGCAAAAACCTGGATTCACTTATTAGGCTTTGACCAGTCAGTTTCTTCTCAATCTAATCCAGCAATTTAAAGACTGTTTTGAGTGTGAAAGTGGAAGAGCAACCATATATGCTATAGTTTGCTATTTGAAGAGAGGACAAAAGAAAAGAAAAGTCATAAATATGGAAATGATCTCAAGTTATGCTATGCATGTGGTTGATGTGATCCTAGCTCATTGATTTACCGTCCTGTATGATTGAGTATATTGAGTTATTAGCTGAGTTAGTCACCACTAATAGCTATAGTGATATCTACACTAGCTACTAATATCTGCAGATGTCCATATGATCTGAGATTTCAGGCCATAATATAATCTGTAATTTTGATACTGGAAGGAAGGAGAAAATGACCAGCAGCATAGTGGATAGACTCAATTACAGTGGCAATGCCTGCATTATTGGAAGACCTAAACATCTATGCAGTTGCTAAGACTCAGCATCACCAACTTGATGGCACACAGTCAAAACCGATACAATATTTATACAATGAAGTCCCAATGAAAAGGCATATTGATGGAACAATCAGTGACAGGAAATATTGCCCAGAAAAGTTGGGGGTGGTTTTCAATAGAAGAGATAATCCTCAATTTACAACCATAATTGGCACTGGTATTTCAGTTGCAAAGCGATACAATTGTTATCCAGTGAGTTGTCACATGACTGAACCCAATTTTATGGCCATTTGTTTTGTGATCATTCAGATCATATCACATGGATATTATGCCTTTCCCATTGATTTTCCCATTGATTATGCCTTTCCCATTGATTTTGCTTGATATAAGCCAATTAGAAACCTTGCAAGCCCTCAAATTATGATCCCCTAGAGCACAGGGATAGTATGATGATGGTAAGGTCATAAATCACTTTGTTCTGGGAGCTGAAATCTGCTTTCCTAAGATCAAACCCTGGACAGGGGTGGGGGAATGTATTGGGGTAGTGAAAATGGAGCTCCACCCCAGAGCACCCAATGTGCACTGAAAGGTGTTGAAAGAAAATGCAGGGCATCCTGCATAAGCCACACCCACAGTGTGGTAGTAAAAATTTTGGTAGCCCTTCACTGGATCAAAATTATTGTTAAACAAACATTGTATTTCAAGAACTACCTGTAGGTTCTGCAGAAAGAACTTTGCCATGAAACCCAAGGAAAGGCTGATCATCATATTCTATTTTTCAACACGCCCCCCCCCAAAAAAAAAATTTGTACACCTTCTGCCAGACAAGGAACTTGCAACAAAAATAAAAAGAATGCACTTTTTGTTCTACTTTGGAATTTAAAAAAAAACCAAATTGGATCACAAGAGAGTTTCAACATAATGAAAGCTTGATGAGAAGTTCATCAAGAGAAACTGCTTTGCCTAGCCTGGGTATCAGCAACCTGTAGCTCCGGAGCCACATGCAGTTCTTTGGACCCTCTGCTGTGGTTCTGTCCAGTGATCCCATCACTGGCTGGCCCCGCCCTTCACCCTCCTCTCCCAGTCACTCCTCGCCTGGCCTGAGAAGGTAAAGGGCAATGGTAGGAGAAGGAGAAGCAGCTGGGGCAGAGGCAGAGAGATATAGAGAGGGGAGAGAGGGAGACAGAGACAGAGAGAGAGGGAGGAGGGAAGGAGAGATGTCAAAAGGGTTTTGTGGTTCCCGGTGTTTTTTAACAACCAGTTCTCTGTCCTAATGACTGGCCGGGTAGATGTGGCTGCAGCACATGTAATGGGTAGAAGTGAGTGACATTGAGTTGGCCACATGCACCAAAGTTCTGTGGCTCTCACTGTTTTCTTTTCTGTGGGAAAATGGGTCCAAATAGCTCTTTGAGTGTTTAAGGTTGTAGACCCCTGCAAACCTAGACTCCTCTTGATGGCCTTGTTTTATTTCTGCTTGAATCTAGAAGAAACCATAATCTTGAGCTTCTTCAGTTGAAGGAGGGCAACTACAAAGCCCCAAATGACTGTGAGTAGTCTCCTTTTTCAAACATGTCATAAAAAGAGCCTAAAA